>NC_071261.1:12099075-12226575 GCF_023375685.1 Ictalurus furcatus
ACGCCAAATACTGATTTGGTTGCATTTATTACATTTACTGCATTTGGCAGACGCCCTTATCCAGAGCGACTTATTACTGTTTAGTACTTTTTACATTTAATTTATTTGTGTAAGCTATTTATGTATGCATCTTTCATGCGTCAAAATTGTATTGTATGTACTGTGTATATACTTGGTAAATTAGGGATAAAAGCATCTTTTTTTTAATGCATTTTGTATTTTTGTTTGTTTGTTTATCGCCACTGACATCAAGTGTTACTTTACATGTATGCTCAATTCCCATATGGCTTCTTCCTGCCTGTATAAGTGCACTAAGCATGATACGAAACAGTGGCTTTCGAGCTGTATCTAGTGCACTACACTCCCAATAGGATTCCGTTTCGGATTCAGCCTTTTACGCTGATTGGCTGCATCCACACAAACTTCCGGTAGGTGGGCGGAGTTACGTTTGTGAGTACGTAGCCATAAAGCGAGACAACTTTCTTTCCTCGTTACCCCGAAATCCTGTCACAGATTTTGGACGCGGTTTCAGAGAAGCAGTCTTTTTAAACACAGCAACGTCAAGATGGTGGCAAAGCAGAGAATCCGCATGGCCAACGAGAAGCACAGCAAAAACATCACGCAGCGAGGCAACGTCAAATCGACGGTAAGCCGCCCGTATCCATGGAGATGTTCAACGTGTCAGATTTAGAGCTAAGCTAACTTACTTCCTTCTAAACGGGGACGTACAACAGGCACAACATTTCGTGAAGTGAAACATTAAAAAACAACAATAGTTAACGTTATTTGCTTTGTCTGAATTTTGTTTTGTTTCACTTTCAAAACGGCAAAATCAAACTTTTAAGTTAAAAAAAATCTAGTAATGGAGCTTTTATTAACGCCGCGTATAACCATTTTAGACGGTAGTTAAGTCAAATAGTGCGCAACCATAAGCGGTTTTGAACGAGGGTTTGTGTAATACTTATTAGTATGGTACTCCGCGGTTTTGCACGTACAGCTTATTGACACACTGTTTAGTATTGTAGTATGTAGATTTGGTACGTAGAAGTAGTATTAGTGGCATACTGGTTAGTATGATAGATTTAGTGGCATGCTAATCAGTATAATAGTATGCAATTTTGGAACGTAGCTGTAGTTTTAGTGGCATACTAATTAGTATGTAGTTTTGGTACGTAGCTATAGTATTTGTGCCGTAAAAATTAGTGTGCAGTTTTGCATGTATAGCCATGGCCTTATTGACATACTAAATATTATGGTAGTATGCAATTTTCTATGTAAAGCTATCAACCTATTCACATACTGTTTAGTATGATAGTATGGAGTTTTGAAATGTAGCTAGTTATATTGACCTACTAAGTAGTCGCGGTTTTGTACACAACCAGGGATATAGTGACACCTTTTGTTTGTTTGTTTATTTGTTTTTGTTTATTTACAGTACCCCAAAAACGGATGGAAAACATCAGATTGTTCTACTTAATATTTGGTGATCTGCCTACTAATAAAATCAGGCTCAAAAATCTGTTCAGATAAGTCATGTTTTTTTTTGTTTGTTTTTTCCCTCAGTATGACTGTAGAAAGTATCAAGTGTACATGTTATTAGAACCGTCCTAATATTATAGACCAACGACACGCTCGTGAATTTTGACTAACTTTTAAATATAAGTTAGTTTTAAATATTTAGTAAAATCAAACTTTTTTTTTTTTTCACTTCTGATTCCTTTTGAAATCAATCGCTATTGTGAGATATTCTTATCTTAGCAAGAAATATAATGCGAAAAAATAAAGAAGCCTCTACACGCTGATAAACATCTACTGGAATCATTTTTTATATCCCATGACAAATAGGATGAATTCTCCCGCTTTGCACCCAGGAATCCGGATCCACCATGACCCTGACCAGGAGCTGATGAACATAATGTAGCGTTTCTACTAGATATAGGCCTAGAAACTGAATTAGACTGACTGCATAGCAGGGGGGAAAAAACTAGTATCATGGCACGCTAGTATCATGGGAAAAATATTTCCAGATCAGAACATTATACGAAATGAAAGGTAAAAAAAAAGAGACTATAAAGCCTGTGTCATAACGATGTTTACCACATGAAAGTTGTCTGTAATTTTATTTACGTAAGAGTTTTCTTCTGCAGAAAAACACCACGGATGACAAAGTCTCAGTGGGACCATGGCTCCTGGCGCTTTTTATCTTTGTCGTGTGTGGGTCAGGTGAGTGCGTGCTTTCCCACGTCAAAATCAGACCTCTCTCAGTTTTTGTCCTTGTATTCGAGTTAAAACCATGATAAGCAAGGTTGGCCTGATGGAAAGGTGTATTTGGATGCAAAACAAAAAAAAAACTCTAGCAGGTGGAGCTGCTCTCATAACACTGTTTAGAAGGAGAAATGGTCCAGCTGTCCGCGTGTTTGTCCAGTTTGTGTTCCAGACTGTATTTGCATGAAATGTTTGACATTTTCTCACATGCTTTTGTTCCCCTGCTTTTTTTCTCTTGTTTATCTGCTCTAGGTTTTATCGCCCTTGAGCTCTGGCAGACTTTTATCTGATCTCAGCAGATCCGTTAAACAAACAAACAAAACGACACTGTCTTTCTCTCAGTTCCTCTCTGGAGAAAAAAAGTAGTTGGAGAATCCAGGCTTGCTCTTTATTAGAACTAATTATTGAATTAGTTCAAGTAATAAAAAATATATTTAAAAAATATTAAACACTAATTTTAGAAAATAACGTGCAATTGCAAAACCTCTGAAATGAGGACAGATTTTCTTACTTCGAATGTGAAAAAGTAAACGTACAGCCCCAATTCCAAAAAAGTCAGGACACCGTGTAAAATGTAAATAATAACAGAACACAATGATTGACAAATCTAAGATATTCTTTTTTTTATTTTATTTTTTTATACCCAATCATCTTACTGACCTATTGCCAATGAACCTAATTAGTTGCAAAATGTTCCTCCAGCTGTTTCTTTTTACAAACACTTACTTTTCCAGCTTTTTGTTGCGCCTGCCCCAACTTTCTGACTTGTGTTGCAGCCATCAAATTCAAAATTACCTTATTTTTATCCTTAAAATGGTACATTTCCTCAGTTTAGACATTTGATATCTTTTCTGTGTTCTATTGTGAATAAAATATGGGTTTATGAGATTTGCAAATCGTTGCATTCTATTTTTATTTACATTTTACACAGCATCCCAACTTTTTTGGAATTGGGGTTGTATTATTAGGAGTATAGTGTCCTTGTGGCAACATGCCATGTGGTTTTTATTTATTTATTTATTTTATTTAATGTTGGGGGGGGGGGTTAAAAAGGCATTTGTCATAGTCCTAGTTAAAGCCCCCCTTTTCAAGTTATACGTAGTAGTTTTGTATTATTGCCTATCAAAAATTTGGAGATAAATTAATTGTTGCCATATGCCAACACTATGCAGAAAAGGGTTATTAGCTCAAGTGAGCTACATTGGATGAGCCCTTGAAGGTCGAATGTTTTATTTAGCTGGTAAACTGGTTGGCGTATACGAGGAATACTTCAGGTCACGCTGTTCTAGGAAAATAATGTACACTCAGTTTGGTAGTTTGCAGTAGTAGAAGTTTAATCTTGGTCCCTTATTTAATGGGACTCTTGTTGTTTTTTTTGTCTCCACAGCCATATTTCAGATCATCCAGAGCATCCGAATGGGAATGTAACAGGAAGTACAGATGCACCGCCCAGCGACGACTCGCCATTCCTACGTACTACTTCCTGCTCCTTCGCAATAAAGGAATTTCTGCCCGCACCTTCAGTTTAATTTGAGCGATTTCTTCTGTCTGAGGTCGTTCGGCGTGCGATTCCTCTTCCTGTGCCTTATTACCATGAGAAGATTTCATCAAGCAATTAACTGCTGTCCACTACGCTTTGTTGTTTCAATGCAGGCTAAGATGTGACTTGTCTTAATTTCTTACATTCCTCTGGAGCATGTGGTAATTTTTATCCCTAGATGAAGGCACTTGATGTATCCTTTCTTTTAATATTTAACTGACCAAATAGTGGGAAATTTGCACGAGGTGAAGGATATAAAAATAAATAAATAAATAAAGCCGGGAACAGGAGCATATAACCCAATCAATCTGAGAGATCAACCCTCTCCCTTTGACCACTCATGTAATTTTCTTTCATTCCTGTATGATTTTGCGATTCTAACAGTATTTCCGTTGGCTGCCTCTGTGTGTGTTTCAGTTCTGATTAGCGCCAGAGTTTTGGGCTACATATGGGCTTCGTCTCATTTAAAGTTCTCAGGCACACACTCTTTGGGATACCCCATAGTGACCTAGAAATTGTGCAGTTAATGGAAGCTTTGAATAGATCATGGGGTGAAACTGAAATAAAATGTCATTGAGAGCATAGTTTCTGTTTGTCCTCCTTAATTTATTTATTTTATTTTATTCCCCCCCCCCCTCCACACCACCTGTAAAACAAACCAAATGTTGAAGTCTCACGAAGTTTCTTTTGACGGTAGTTCTCGACAAGTTTCCGCAAAGTACTGAGAAATTCTACTTGCGTTTAGATAATGTTTCCAAATTGTACTCGATTGAAAGTAGAAAAAAATGCCAACAACATGTACTCCAGTAAAAGTGAAAAAAAAAGTGTTACTTAGAAAATAGAAAGTATTAAGGTTTTTTTTTTTTAACTTTTTTAAAGTTGAAAGTTTTAAAGAGACTAGATTTTTTTTCCTGTAAACATCATTCAATCTCTGTAAATACGAATATTTACCATTAGCTAGAATTTGACTTGCTGCCTAGCTACTGGAATTGATGCTAGTCTAACATGGCATTAGCAACGAAAACTTGGTTAAAATTGAGGTAGGTTACTGAGGTAGGGCCAGGGATGCCCTAATATAAAATGACAATATAAAATATCACTTTATTTAATATAAAAGAATATATTTTCTCCAGTGAATGTGAAATTTGAACAGTTTGGGATCCCCATTGTTGGTAACGATGTTCTGCTGTGCGTTACATGACCTCCTGATGTTTGGTGTGTGGATGTGTGGTGTGTTTGTGTATATTTGTCTTTCTGGATATTGGTTGGTTTGTGTATATTTGGTGTATGTGTGTGTGTATATTTGGTGATGTTTGTGAATATTTGGTGTATGTACAGTATTTGTTGACGTTGGGTGTATAATACTAAATATGTATTTCGATTGTTTGTTTACTGTTGTCTTCAGTTTCACCGGATGATTTTAACTGAGTATTAAATACGCTGACAACATTCTAGATTTAGTGATTAACAACTTGCGCGTGTGTGTGTATATAATATATACATACATATATCCAGCGTCAGCAATGCGGCAAAACAATGGAGTATGGCGAGAGTGGTGACTATATTTAGTGGAAGGATAGGAAAATTGGTGGTTTATTTACTATTTGGGGAAACTGATTCAAGCAAAACTTGAAGGAATCTACTGCAATCAAATTTTTGTTCAAAACAACTGAAATCGATGTGTGCATTCCGCAGGAAAGTAGAGTTCTCGTTAAAGACCGGTATGGGTCATTCACTGTCCTGTGATGGCTCCTGGTCTGGTGGTGAAGCAAGCATCTGGATTGATTACCACTCCAATGTTCTCGGGGCAAGTCAGGAAGCATCCAAATGCACACCTGAAACTTGCCCATACTTTGATCTATCTCTGCAACTATCTCTAACAATGTACAGTCACCAAATTGTAGCCAGGACACGATTTCAGAGTCTAATCATCTTGTGTGTTCATCCAGGAGGATAAGGAGGGTACCATGTAAGATCACTTACCAAAGTAAGGTCTAGTCTTGGAGTGACACCATCAGATGTTTTGTGGAATCTTCTTCTTCAACCTGCCACCACAAGAATTTTGTTCCCCTCACATGATTTCTTTTTCATGCTAAACTCTTTATGCAATGACTGACAACACCTGTTTTATACATCTGTCAAGTTCTCAGATCTGCTGCGTTACAATCGTGAAGCTCCTCTGTCCACTTTCTATTCCTCACACTGACAAACCGCCTGACTGTAAATATGCAGCAGCAGCGCCCTCTAGCGGCCAGGAGCAGAACCGCGGTGGCAGTGACGTCACCGTTTAAACGCTCAAGACAAACGAGTAGCAAAATGCAAATTCATCTCATTTTATAAAACAGGATTTCACTCAGTTACAGCAATTGCAATTAAATACTAAGTTAAATTTCTGTTCTGTTAAAGGGGCAGTCAGGATTACACTCCTCTGCTCCAGAATAAAATTGTTTATTTAAGTTCTATAATGGCATCTATAGACATTCATACATCTGCAGGCAGCTAAAGAATTATTGGCACGCTTCGTGAAAATTCATTCGTTACTTTTCCTTCCGTCGTGGACAGTGACAGCAGGCTGGGAAGGTCAGGACCCCCAGATGTTCCCAAGCCAGCTGTGATATATATATATATATATATATATATATATATATGTATATATATATATATATATATATATAAATAATCCTCATGGGTCTGCTCTGGGGTCTCTGTCCATTGGGACGTGCCTGATACAGCTTTAGAGAGAGTTCTTCATCCATTCATGGAGAAAAAACCCAGCAACCCCGAAGAGGAACCTGTACTCCTTTGGACGATATCCACAGATCATGACCATAGGTGAGGATAGGGATGTAGATTGACTGGTAAACAGACACTGCTGCCACTTACCAGTCAAACCTAAAACTTTCTATCACTTGTGAGATGTGAAATAAGTCAAATATTGAGATGAAAAAATCAGAAATTTGAGATAAGTCCAAATATTGACGCAAGTAAGAAATTTGAGATGATTAAAAATTCTAAGTCAGAATTTTGAGACGTCAAATTGTTGAGAAGTTTAAAACACGTTGAAATGTTGAAGTCAAAATTACAAGTCATTTTGATAAGTCAGACACTTGAGATAATAAGTCAAAATGATAAAAACAAGTCCGAGTTTTGAGAAGTCATTTTCGATAATAGCTCTGAATTTTGAGAGAGGTCAAAATGTTAAGATAATAAGCAGAAATATTTAGATACGAAAAAAAAGTTTTCAATAAGTCAAAGCTATGAGATAAAGTCAAACATTTGAGAAAACAAGTCAGATTTTTAAGATAAGTCAGAATGTTGAGATAAGACATTCTGAGATAAGTAAAGATTTTGTAGTTAAGTCAGAATTTTGACATAAGTCAGGCGTTTGAGATTACAAAGTAAAAATTATAATATTATCTCAAACTCTTGACATATTATTATTTTCTCTTTGTAATCTCAATCTCTTGACTTATAAGTCAAAATATTAGCATACTACTATCGGTAAAAATCAAGAAAAAAATGTTCATGCACGTCCCCCCCCCCCCTTTCCCCCTTTTTTTCCCTAACTTAAATGGGTTTCCATACTGATCTTATTCGATGTCATGCTTAAATGACTGCCAGTACTCAAATATGAGTTATGAAGTCTTTCTTAAATGCCTGTGGATGTTGTTATTAAAGACAAAATCATAACGTCTACATGTTCAGAGTTGGACCTGGCAGTCTAAAACATCCGTGTCCTTGCTTAATTGTCCAAATCTATACATGAATGTCCTCTCAGAGAAGAAAGTAAAAAACGACACAGTGATCAAGTGCCATGTTTTTATTGTACAAACAGGAAACTATGTATATGAGCAGTGCTGCTGTGGAGAGGAATTCACGTCACAATGAGACGCAACCATTAAGTTGACAAAGTACATAAAGAACACATGCAATGCACAAGTGACATTGTTTCAGTAGTGACATGCCAAAAGTGAGAAGTCCGGTTCATGGTGCTCGAACTCTTTGCTGAAAAACAATGTAAGAATAAAATGCTGAATTTATGCCAGAATTGAATTCAAGCTGTATTGCATTTCTTGGTGAAACGTTTTAAACATGCTACGACAAAATATAATTATTGTCCTTTACCAAATCTCGGATGTTTACAAATAGACTTCCAAGTGGTGCATTAAGCCTCAAGTGCGATTAAAAGGATTCGCAAATTTAATTGCAAATACCCAGGAAAAGTTGGTTAGTAGAATTGTTCCAAGTATCAAACACATCATCATCATCATAATCAGTTCTTCTTCTCTGTTTTATGAAAATATGTCTTTAACAATAGCTCAAGTGAAATAGTGTTTATTTACCCCCCAAAAATAAAACTTGTACTTGATCCCAGGCAATTACCTCTGACTAGTTTCTCAAGCACGCCCCAAATTCTGGCATGGAACGCAGACTTGCACATTATCTCAGAGAACAATTAAATGACATGCTTATCACCTAATTAATTCCTTCATTCATTCGTCTTCAGTTACTGCTTTATAACAATCAGGGTCATGATGGCACCAGAGGCTATCCCAGGAAAAATGGACACTAGGTGTAAGGACAGCCTGGATGTCACAGGGCAAAATGAACACATACATTCATGCCATGAGTCAAGATAGTGTAGCCAATCTGCCCTCTGGCATGTTTTTGGGAGGTAGGAGGAAACCCATGCAGACACCATGCAGAACTCCACACAGTCAGTTGAGTTTGAGCTCAAGATCGAACCTGGGACTCTGGAGCTGTGAGGCAGCAATGCTACTTCACGTATAAATACTTTATAAATGTTTGGGAGGGTGGGGGTTGTGTAAAGGTTTTACGTTTCAATTTGGCCCACTTTACACATGGCATCATTAAACAGTAATGCACGCATTACATTCCACAGTTTCCCCACCATAATGACTGCATTTCACTATGGCATGAATTCCATTCCATATTCTACATATCCCCTATAAAATGAAAATTCTGTTTAGTACACAAATTAGTCAGTGTCTGGAAAACCGTCCCTGAAGGTGCACTCTGATATGAATTTCAGAAGATACGGCCCGAAGCAGAGTTATTAGTAGCTGATCAGTTACTGTTAGTAAGCATATGAGGCTTCAGTATGAGGCTCGGGTAAAATAGGTGGCTTCTGATGCAACAGGCACTGGTCACATGTGTAGTAAAGCAAAAGGTCCATTTTCTTAGTTGTTCTTAGTTGTCATTCCTTAGTGGCATCAGCGAAGAGTAGGAAGCCAGAAAAGGTACTGTCGTCTTCGCTGCTGGAATAAATTCCATTCCAGTCCCGCAGTGTCTCCAGCCACACCTGGTCACCGGAGGACAGTCGGATCAGTGCCATGTTGGAGGCCTGGTCGATGTCTTGGCCATAGAGGGAGTCGCGAGTGCGCAGTTTTCGAACCCCGTTCACTATCAAAGCGGCCCGTAAAGGACGACTGCGAACGGTGATGTAGTAGGAAAACACATAAACGCCTCCATGAGTGCAGTTAAACTTGCTGATGTAGGGGTCCCAGTGTCCTTCCTCATTGTAGATGACTTTGTCAAATCTGACCGGGTGGCCAGGAGGAGGGAAGGATCTGCTAGGGAAGAGTCCTACGCTAAAGGCAGAGCGCTTCTGAATGAACGGTTCTCCTTTTGAGCCCTTCATTCCCCTTTGGCCTCGTACCCCTTTAGGACCTCTCATTCCTTTCAGGCCGTGCATGCCTCTTTGCCCTGGTGGTCCAGGTGGTCCTCTTTTACCTGGCTCTCCCTGTAGACCTTGAGACCCTGTATCTCCTTTTTGGCCCATTACACCAGGAGGTCCCTCTGTGCCATTCAGTCCTGGCTTGCCCATGTCTCCCTTAGGTCCTGGAGGCCCAGGTTCACCTTTGTTACCTTTTTCACCCTTCTCCATTGTTCCTTGTTCCCCTATTTCTCCTTTTTCACCCTTTAGCCCCTTCATGCCATCTCGTCCAACAGGTCCCATTGGTCCTGGCAGGCCCATCTCACCCTTCTCTCCTTTGCTCCCATTCTGGCCAGGTTCCCCTCTGTTCCCTAGTTCACCTTTCAATCCAGGCAGGCCAATATCTCCTTTGTCTCCTTTAAGACCTGGTTCACCTGGAGACATTAAAAAAAAAAGAAGTTAAACTGGACTTTCTCGTGACAGTACGTCTCGTGTTACTGTCTCGAGAGATAGTCATTCACAGGACAACACACCTTTATCTCCTGGTTTGCCAGTAGAACCTGGTATTCCTGGAATCCCTTTCTCTCCCGCTTGTCCTGGATCTCCTGAAGGAAGAATAGCTATGTCATTAAAACTTTTCATGGCTGTGCAACAAAAAAAGATGGCCTTCTTACTGCTACATGGTCAATAGACTACTTGATAGTCATTATAACTCGTTCAAGTGGAAATCAAAAGTTAGAGTCGCTTTATGGATGGTTATCAATGTTTTTACGCCTTCTTAGCAAAGGGCTCATCTTTCTATTGGGCAATAATAAAATATTTTGATGTTTGGTAAAGAAATATCTTGTTTTATGTCCTTTCTTTTTATAAAAGGGAAGAGATGGAAGACAATAAATTACAGTATCAAGAACAGTCATCGTTAGTATCACCTATCTGATCTTTGGCAACTTGCTATTCTAGACAATTCTATTAGTTTAGAATTGTAAGGTTTGTATGGTAGTGGATGTTCCTAGTCTATCCAGACTGTATTAATCTTCTGGCTTGTATTGATGTCATTGAGAGATCTGAAGGCATGATAGATTCTGATCTTTTCTTACAAAAAACTTGACTAAATATTTCTATATGATTTTAGAAGTATTTGGAACAAATTTGAATCACCAGCTTAAGTATAGCGTTCACAGACCTTTTTCTCCCTGCAGTCCAGGAGCTCCAGGAAGTCCTGCTGGTCCTGTTGCTCCCTGAGGTCCCATCTCTCCCTTCTGCCCCAGAACACCTGACATGGACAAACAGGAAAACCGACAAAAAAATCAGGATGGACGATATATATAAACATAGCAGTAATTCAAAATCTAAATCAATATCCATCAGCGTAACTCCTTACTCCAACCTTAATGTAGGGGCAATGCACTCTTGTGTGGACCAACAAAACCTCAAATCTGAACACAATATATTCCATCTAAATATTTACTCAATATTTATCGCTGAAATGGATGATTTGGGAGTGCCGGTCTTCTGGAATGTTCACCACCTCTAGCTTTCATCTCAGCCTCTACACTGTATCTTTCATTTCCTCTGTCTGACCTGGCGACCCCTTCTCTCCGATGGGTCCTGGAGGGCCCCTCTCTGGTGGACAGCACTCACAGAAGTTGAAGAAGCACTCGTTGTAGTCCAGAGTGTAGTTCCGGGGACCCATTCCAGGTGGCAACATAGCCTCTGTGTGGTAGTCAGCTGAATAGGCGTCACTGGAGTAGGTGCTGCTCTCGGTGGAAGACGAATATGAATCCGTGATGGACTCCGTGGTCTCCTCAGGCAAGGCGCTGCTGGAAGGGATAGGAGCCATGGTGGTGGTGAAGCGAACACTCAGGCGGGTAGGCGGCACTGAAGAAGTTTCCCCACCCTGAGGGGGCTTCTTAGTAGGCTTAGCCCGTAGTCGCTGTGGATTCCTGGGTGCTGACACCTCGGCCACTGCTACCACCATTGAGGCCATCACCAGGATGACCAAGCTGAGTGAACTGGTCATTTCGTTGATGATGGTGATGAGTAGCAGCTTATAATCTACAGCATGTGAAAGGAAGGAAAAACAAGAGAAAACACCATGTATATGGCAGTTAAATCCAGTATCACACAGCATACCTAATCAAATTCTACAAAACCTTTTAGATGTTCAGTAAACCTTCAGATACACTTCTAGTCACATCACATACTATAGGATCTAATTATATATATATCTAAAAACTTATTTGTATACCATTTTCTGTTTGCTTCATGATTGAGAAATTAAGAAATTAAGAGGCAGGTGAGGGAACAACGGTTTAAAAGTTTCTAGAACGTAGAATAGAACATTAGAACATTTTTTTTCCCTAACATTCATGTTCATGCTGCAACATGTTTAGTTGTGGGTATGTTAATACTATGAAAAGTAGGTGGGGCTAGTGACATTCTGTTGTTTGTGTGGCCTTAGCGATAAAGAAACAAATGGTGAATTCCACTTTGAGGACTTTTCACAATTTCACGGCTGGCCAATACAATAGGAAGTCACGTGTGTATATATATATATACTGTATGTGGAGAGGAAATGTTTTAATATTTCTCCCTGCTAGCAAGTGTGTGAGCTTTTACTTCTATTATTATTGCTAGGTAGCTGATTTGGCTGGCTAGTTGCTAAACAAAGGACTTAAGCATTAGTTAAAATGTCTTAAAATAGATGTAATAAGCACATTTCTAGCAACAAAATGGTGACAGGTGTCGCTATCTTTACTTGTGTGTACATTTCCTGATTTCTGTATATTACCAGTGCACAGTGGACACAAAATAGAAATAATATCTGTAAATTAAGTATGTATAATTCATATAGGTCTCACTATTATCATAACAAACAAAATTAACATACAGGTTCTCATGCTCTTTTACAGATTTTCATTTCATGTAAGTCGATTCACGAGACCTCGCTTACCTTTGTCGGTTCACTTCTTCTGGCGTCTTCTTCTCCGTCGTCCTCCTAACCTGAGAGGGAACAACATCGCAGCCACCACCTTTTAACAGCCTGGGCCTCTGCATTCCCTTGGGCCTGTCCAATAAAAGGCTGTTCAGCTTCAGTGCCATGTGGCGTGTCCTTGGCATGGATTCGGGGGTGCGATACCTGAGGAGAGGAGGCTAATGTGATGTTTTCGAGGCCATGTCGTATCAACCAGCCTCATTCCCAGGCATCCTTGGGGTAGAAATAGTGCACTAATTTACACTTGTGCACATAAACACACGTGCACGCACACTCACTTATTAACATATTAATATATTCCAGATGATGTGATTATTAATATAGGCTATGCTGAATTTTTCTGCAATAACTGCAGCCATGCAAAAGTTTGGGACAAAATGAAGCACATGTTAAGATATTAATAGCAAAAGAAACCAAAATATCAGTTAAAATGGTTTATATTTTTCTTTCTGAATGTCATATAAATATTCTCTAATAATTTATATGCCCACATTTGCTTTGATAGTTGCTTCCTTTGTGTATTTCCTCTGATCTATCATATACCACCTTCTTAAAATAAGGTCTGGAAGCTGAGAAGATCATGGCAACACTATTTTCTGGTACAATTTGCATTGTATTTTGGATTTCACGATACTCACACCTTCACACCTTCATTTTTATTTTTTTAAATAACATCATAGATATGTTGTAGAATAGAGGTACATTTTGCTTTTTTCTTATTCAAAATCCATATGGGATGCAAACTTTTGCATTTGTAACTTTAGAAAGGCTGCTAACGTATTCTTTAAAAAAAAATCTAAATGGTAAGCAAGAGGTTGAATGAGTCATGGTTTTCCCAAGGATCAAAGAGATTTAGGAACTTGGGGGATTTCACTGTAGTCTCGGCCCTGTACACTTGGGAGCGTATGGTCTCATACCTAACACCCCTTCAAACAGCACAACCGAATGTAACCCCTTCACCAGAACGTCTATTTTTCCACACACACAATCGACTTCTGAGAATAGTAAACAAGGAAAAATTCCTAAATGAAACCCAGGGTCAAGACTTTCTGGAGAGACGGGACCTGTTTTCAAGGCTCCCTCTCCGTTTGGCAAAAGCTCAAAGGGAAGCTCAATAATCAAAGCCGACGAGAGATTGGACTGCAAACCAAAGCTGTGGCAACATTTCTGTAGCCCACCTAAAGGAAATTTAGCACTTGTGACTTTTAGGCTCCAGAAGGGTTACTGTAATGGTGTTCATTTAAGGGTGTTCATTTTAGATGGTGTATAATGTTCTTATGGTTCTAGGACCTCATATCTGACTTCAAATCTGATCCGTACGAGAGAACACTCGGAACTCAGATTGGTGCATTGATTACGTTACATTAATTTATTTGGCAGAGGCTTTTATCAAAAAAAGGGACTTGAATCGTTGAGCATTAAAGGCTCTAACTGAAGAACCAGACATGGGCTCTGTGATAGAACTGGGATTTAAACTCACAAGCTCTTAACTGATGACCTACCATGGCCACTGAAATTGAATTCTGATTGGTTGATTAAATTTTCAATAACAGTAGCTCTGTCAGTAGTGCAAACTGCAAACCAGATCACTGTTCCTGTTAATGTGCTCGTCATTCATTAATAAATAAAACATTGTAATCGTTGGCAAATCACGTTGACACGTGTTGTTATAGGAAAATAATTAACTTCAGAGTGGTAATGGGACCACGTCTGATCATGTCACTGATTGGCTGTAGATTGTGAAACGTCATGTGATCACTTGATCACATAACACACTATTAATTACAACAAAAAAAAGTGTCTACATTGCAACAGACATGAAACTTGACACAGTGTTAGTTTTACACTAAATACACTCAACATAGGATTTAGAAAAGATTTAACACCTTCACTTAAAGTCCAACTTCAGTTCAGCGTATAATCCATAAGCCTGAATGTACATACGCTTGGTCCTCTCATCTTACAGTTCTCCTCCTATTATTTCAGTAGACACAAGGGCGCCATTTGGGAGGACGGAACGGTTACCTGAGCTTCAGATACCTGCTCTCTGTCTCCCTACAGACTCCTACAGAGACCATGCGTTAACTTCAAGAGGCTCAAGCAGCCTGGGCTAAATGGCACAGGTTTGGTGTTAGTTGCTCAGAAATCAAAGATCATTACCCAATGAAAGATCTTATACGTGCCTCTGCCCTTCAGCAGGTTTTATTTATTGTCCTTAAATAAGCCCGGTCATTTGCAACAACATGAATATCAACCTATGTGTTATTTAGCAATTATTTAGCATGTTTACTGAGATTTAAAGAAAACTGTAATGAAATGATTATGACCATCACTTCATCAAATGAATCAAAGAGAATGTGTTATAAAAAACTTAACGTTTTGCAACTTTGGCACGTTTACTATGAGGAATCATATTCTCTCTCTCTCAGTATAATATAAATATATATTCTGATATTTAAAATAAATGAATATATCTATCTATCTATCTATCTATCTATCTATCTATCTATCTATATATATATATATATATATATATATATATATATATATATATATATATCATAGTGGCTATATAGAAACCACTATTGTTGTTGTTGTTTTTTCCCCTCAGGAAATTCTCAGCCACTTCAATTAAATTAGTGATTTTTTGTTGCAGAAATTGGATCAGTTATTCTGTCTAGATCACCAACAGTGATATGGATTTAAACAAAACCTTTTATTATTACCGTTTATACCAGCCTTTTATTAACAAACTTATCTCTTTTCTTTTAAAAACAAACAAAAAAAAAACAAACAAAAAAAACAACAACTCTTTCCAGCAATGACATCGTCAATAAACACCACATGGGACAGCGTCATTGTGTGGCCAAGTGTGAAAAGCCAAACGGTCCACACATGTGGGAAATTTTGGCTCTTTCTTGGAGTAAGCCCTTGATTTCCAAACAACTTGATACTAAGTAATTTAAGAACAGAGATAGATTGTGATCCAATAGCTTTTGAGCCTAATAGCATTCAATGTTCAGTATGATGGGAAACAGGTGATGTTCGAGTATGATCTCTGAGTATAAAAAGTACTTCGAATGGAATGATAATTTTGCCACTACGTTTTGTGTGTGCTAAATCTGATTTTTCATGCTTTGTTTTGAAATCATAGCTCAAGACTTAAAGCTGAATTAAATCAAATTGACTTGGTTTAATTCGACTTGAGTGATTTAATCCAACTTAGAATTTGGCAACAGAAAACATTTCAAAGAATTCAGGTTCAGATGCACCACAGCGGTGTATTGTCATTCCTTGCATCCTGATTGGTTGAAATTCCAAAGTGCTTCTAGTATAAATGTGAAAAAGTTTCGTCGATTTTAAAATTTGAATTTGTTTAGTTTAAATTATTGAATGGGAAAACTGTGTTAGTTACCAGCCCTTAACTTTTTCATTCAAACCGCACAAAAACGTACGGTTCTGTTGTTTGTCCCGTCCTATAATTTGTACTTTGACTGAACAATGCATGCATAATCTATTTACTTTTAGTATCTCCTCCAGGGACTTTTCAAGAAAAAAAAATTATTGAGCGAATAATACACTTTGGTCGTGTTCATTACACACATACACACAAAAAACCTTAATTTGAATTTACTTAATTCAGATACATATTTCGGTTCCATGTGAGCGAATTGAGTTACATTATGATGAAGTAACTCAATTCATTTGAAATGATGATGTCATTTCAAAGCCCTGAATAAAACCAAGCTCTGCACTCTCACCAAGCTCAGGATTGCTGGTGTCGTGTTATGAGACTGCAGCATTTACCGTTGCACTACTCGACCGCACGTGTTTTAATAACATTAATTTAACACTACGTACGGCGATACTCATTTCTGCACTAACGTCCTCATGCGATTTTATAACATAATTGGATCACGTTAATATCACGTGATTGATCACACTCTACGTAGATTAATCTAGCAATTAGAAACTTGATTCAGTTCAATTGAGTAGGCTATAAGCAAACAATAATCGTGTTTTGATGAGAAACTTAATTTATTTTTCTCTAATTTGAGTATTTACTGCCGAAGACACGTTATGGATATGGTCTTTAAAAATTTGTCCTGATGGACACTAAATCTAGAGCTACTGATAAACTGTGTGAATCTGCAGTCTGGGCTAGAAAGAAATCAGCCCGTGAGATGACAATGACCGGTTGTTGTTGTTGTTGTTCTTGTTTTCCATGAGTTATTTATTTTTTGTTCATGAAAGAGTGGGAGGGCTTTATAGCACCATTTTATATCAGCCTGTCCTGATTCGGATAGTTTGGAGCCCTTTGGCCTTCCATATCTCAGAGTTTGGAGGGTGGTTAGTCCGCACCCTGCACAGGCCACTTCATCCCCATTGTTATGATCTTCTGTGGTATAAATGCGGACTAAACCGTGTTCATCAAGGCAAACCGGGGCATTACTTTAAAAAAAACTAAAACAAAAAAACTAAAGATAATTGGAAATCTTTCTTGTTGGTTAGCAAACTTGCTTGTTGACTACGGGCTTTCGTCAGTTTTTATTTGGCAGCTGCTCTCACAACTTCACACGCTCTCCAATATCCAGAAACAGCGGTGCATAAAAAGCGCGTTTCATTCCCAAGGACACAAGAATGGAAGCAGGGCGTCGGAGGAACTGAGGTCTTTAGCCCTACACGCACGTGATCTTTAGTTCTGGATCATCATGGAAGTGATTTGAAGCGCGCGCGCACGCGTGTGTGTGTGTGTGTGTGTGTGTCTGTGTGTGTTATGAGTGAACAGTCAGCAGTGTGATGATAGGAGACGCGATGACGCTGCTGTCTCTTCTGGGTCGCATCATGCGTTATTTCTTGCTCCGGCCAGAGACCTTGTTCCTGCTGTGCATCAGTCTGGCCCTATGGAGCTACTTCTTCCACACGGACGAGGTGAAGACCATCGTCAGGTCCAGCCGGGACGCCGTCAAGATGGTCAAGGGCAAAGTGGCCGAGATGATGATGATGCAGGACGTGAACGGCGGCGGCCTGCACGTGGTGGACGGAGAGTTCTCCAAGACGTGGGGCTTCAAGAGCCACAATGTGGCCGTGTACTCCATCCAGGGCCGCAGAGACCACATGGAGGACCGCTTCGAGGTGCTCACAGACCTCACTAACAGGAGCCACCCGTCCATATTTGCCATTTTTGACGGCCACGGTGGCGAGGTAAACAAAACCCAGTGGCGTTTATAACGTTGGCTTGCTTATATTACACATATAGATGCGGTTTCTATAGGCTACATTCAGCCTTACAGGGAATCCCGCATCATAATCCCTAGCGGACATTTTCCACATATTGGTCCTGATGTGAGGATCAGCTGGCGCGCTATTCCATTTAACGGAGGGGGTACATGTATTTTTGTCTTCTTGTTGTTGTTGTTTATTGCAAATGCAGTTTTCAATCTGTATTTGTTAGAAAATATTTTTAAGGCAAGCAATTTGTTTAATTAAAAAAAAAAAGCAATATTGGATGAAGGCAAAACAAATCCCACCCCCTGTCAGAATGGGTCATTCCAGGTCGCCTTCGTTTTCTTAGCTAGCTAGCACAATAAACTGTTTTGGGGTTTTTTTCTTTTAAATGTAGCATTCCAAGTAAATTACACAAACTCAAACAAATGTTCATTATAATTATAATAATAAAATGAAACTACCGGGCAGATGTAAAGGCAAACAAGTGTTTGACAAATTAGTCAACTCAATTATTTAGCTAGCAGGCTAAATAAACAAAATGGCTCGCGCCATGGCTAATGATGTGCTAAAGAATGAACAGTTAAACAAGGCTTTGTTAGTTTATTAACTGGTGAATGATAAATGGTCTAGGGTTTTAATAAATTTTCAGGGTTCAAATTTGAATGTTTAACAAATAATGTACTGTACATCCCTCAGAGAGAAAAGTGTTTCTTGAGAGACTGAGACCCCGTAATACCGTACTATCAGTTTGTTGTACTATCAATTTATATGTTTTAAGCCACTTGTCTGTGACACAAAATCTGAATCTTTATGGGGGGGAATGTCAAAATGACAGCACAATATGGTGGATTGTGCATAAATAGCTAATTACTAGTATAACTCAGACACACAAAACAAAAACAATGGCAAAAGGCTTCAAATTAAATTTCAACTTCATTAAACTTTCAGGCCTCCTGGAAGTTTAATGAAGCTACTCCGCAATACCACAACCTTTCACAACATTAAAACATTTTTATTACCCTACTGGTATCTTGTAATAGCTACTATAACGCATGCTTTAATGCTATCAAGGGTTTAGATTGTAGTCAACTAAAATTTGTGAAGTTCCAGTTATATAAATGTCCTTGCTTATGAAGGTTCGGATGATCAACTAACATGATTGAATGGTGACAGGAGTGGCCTTTTAAAGCTTAGCCAATAATGATTAGTTCATGGCTATAAATAAGACAATTTGATGTGGCTAAGTTTAGCTTTGTAGTGGGTGTTCATGTTGCCACTGTTGACTTATTCCACAGACTCACATTCAGATTAGAAATCTGTTTTGAACTTGAAGTGGAGAATAAACATACTTCTCTGTACTACTTTGCCACGTCTGAATCGCAGTCCGGTTGACGATCCCTGGATTAGGGCACACAGACTTTGGATCCTGTTTTTAATCGATGCAGCCAACCAGCCGATCTGTTCAGATAATCACAAAGAACCAGAGTCTCATTCAGAGAACAATGACTTCACTTAAACGGGCTAATCTGAGAGCCAGTGAACTCCTTAGGTAATTGCTCATTGTATTTGTTCATAGTTTCCCTCCCCCCAGTCTGGAAGCCATCTGCTCCTAGGCCTCCAAACCCTAGTTCCTCTAGGGATTATACCAGATGCTCAGCTTCATTCCATTCTAGATATTTATCAGTTTAAAATTACACTCTGCTCTGAGATCGTGGATGTTCTTCCACTGAAAACCCTAATGCCACATCATTCTCTAGGAATAGACTCGAGTCAGACCAAACGATTCAACAAATCTGCTTCTAAAGAGTAGATAGCTTGCAAAGATCATTTATGTAACCACTAGGTCATTTGTGTAGGTTGATGTAGATCCATCAAACTAGTTTAGAAATTATTCAGTGGAGCAGGATGTCAGTTGTAATCTCCTCAGCTCCCTCATTAAACTATTTGGCTTTTCTAGCCACGGCAAAAGGCCTTGGACATTTATTGGTCTAGAAATTATGTTGGAGGAGGTTGAGTAGCTTTTACCCAAGATCAGTGGTATCAGTGGTTGCTAGTGCTCAGATGGTTTTGTGTTGTGAGTGCAAGACAATCGATCCTCAATTGCTTAGTTTTATGCTTGTGTTATACTCCATCTCTGTCTTGTAAGTTGCTTTGGTGGATAAAAGGATCCATCAAATGGATGTATCTGAATAATGGATCTGCAGGCGTCAATGGATCTGCAGGCACCTAGTTTGTGCTAGGGCTTATTGCCATGGACAATATCCCATATTATCATTGAAATATGTAATACAGAATTTGATCACAAAAACCTGACACATGTCAGTGAACAAGATGGCAGGATGTGCCCAAGGAACAGTAAGAAAGCAGCGAGGCAAATGTTTGGTGTGAGATCTACTTAATAAATAATACACACATCCTCCTTTTTTTTATAATTTTTTTTTAACAACCAAAGACACCACAGACCCACCTTCATGTTTTCTGTTGGCTCACAAGACCGAGGTTTGTGAATTCACAGGTCAAAATAAAGTGAATGTAACAACTATTATGCATGATTTTAATGTCTCTCTTCCTTTCCCCTTCAGTGAATTGGCTTATTTGCAGGCATATTCAGATTAGGTATCTGAAAAAGCAGAAAAGCGTAGCTTTTGGGGTGTCTCACGTATCGCTGTAGCAAGGGTTCAAACATCGTAAATGCTATGGCACTGTTCACAATCGGTGACAATTTGCATTTACTTGTTACCATGATGAATTGTTCTGACATTGTTTCTCTGCTGCAGTTTCAACGTTAGAACTTCAAAGGAAAATGACACGATGACTTTTTTTTACTTATATAAAATAACAAATTGTAACATAGTCATGTACTGTAAAATGAATAAGATAATTTGCTTAACTTATTAAGCAAATTAATAAGTTAATAAGAGCAGACCAGTTATGCCCAGCACATGGTAATTTTTCCAAACAGCTAGCAAGCTGGAAAATTTTGACTTTGATAAATGGCTTGCTCTTAGTGCTTGCTATTAATGGAAACTACCATTCCAGCCTCTGCCATTCATTTATCACAGAATCGTTATCCAGAAATGGAGTCAATCTGGTCATGTGCGATGATTCCAGTTGGCCCAGCTGATGCTGGAAGTCTAGGCTACATGCATTGTAACATGATAGACCCACACAAATGCTTGGGTTAAAAATAGCCGGCAGATTGAATCTCAAATGTTGCGTCATTCTATAGCCATGGAGTCTTATATAATGATGTGTGAACCCTTTGAGGAAGAGATCTCTTACTGTCATTGCTGAGGACATCAGCTGTAGCACTGAGCTTCTGCCATGGTGCTCTTGTGCAAACTTAAGGCTGTCTGCTCAGGAATAATGACTGGTTCTCAGTGTGCAGTTCACCTTATGTTTGTACATCGCGTGTATATATCACAGCTAAAATGAGCCATCAAGATTCCTTCATGGTTCCATTCTGAGAAGTGAGACCAGGTGCAGGGAAACATGTCATACCACTATCGTGATAATATCTTATTTTGGCAGTAGTGCATAAAATGTCAAGTGCACAATATTGAAGTAGATCCACATGATGTGGGCTATTTATGGTATTTCAGTCTGTGTGTGTGTGTGTGTGTGTGTGTGTGTGGTCTATGTAAAGAGGTCACCTCAGGTAATATGTTCTCCTAATCCCTCTTTGTTCTCCAGTGAACATTGAGATTCCTTCAATAATTCAGTGTGATAATGTAAAACGTTTTTCACTCCTATTTTAAGAGAGCCATACAATAGACATCTTCTCAACATTCAGATAAGTCCTTTCTGTGCACAGGAATAAATTCAGGTGGAACAAATCTAAAGTGTATCCTCAGGAGGTTAAAAATAGCAGCAGGGAATACAAGCCAGGTTCTTTCGAAGACGGATATTAAATCATGTTTGCCTCTCTGATTTCATTATCGTCAGGGAGCGGAATCAAGAGTGAATCAGTTTGTGAAATGCAGTGTAAGAAAACACACAGAGGGAAGATATGATGAGAGATGTTGCTCCCAAAGCTCAGATTCATACTGAATAATGATAGACATTGTTGTGTGTCACACCGAAGGACACATTACAAAGGATATGTAAGGAATAAAACGGTTGGGGATTTGTGATTTTTAGATTAGTATGTCACAGGACAAGATCAGTAAACACGCAAATCCTCTTACCATGGATTCTGGAAATGCTGCAGTATTTTAAATGAGCTGCGTCATAAATGTTAAATCTGTATTTGACATATGAAAGCGTCAGGTATCCGCCCTTCCAAAACCGTCTTATTCAGTTCACTAATTATATGTCTCAGTTATTAGAATTACAAGAAATATTAATGGAAAACACCAGTCAATTTATAAACATCGTTGTTTTTTTCTCATCTTTATTTTAAAATAAATTTCACATCAGAACATTTCGTCATAGTTCCACTTTTGTGTTCTTCTTACAGGCGGCTGCTGACTACGTGAAGGCTCACCTGCCCGAGGCTCTGAGGCAACACCTGCAGGCTTATGAGCGCGAGAAGAAGGACAGCCCAATCTCGTACGCCTCCATCCTGGAGCAGCGCATCCTCGCTGTAGACCGAGACATGGTGGAGAAGTTCTCAGCATCACATGAGGAAGCGGGTGAGTGGAGGAAAAAAAAAAGAGCAAGAGAAACCATGGTGTACAGCAAAGTGTCAGATTAGCCGTGGAGGTCAAGTGAAGCACCAAGTGAAGTTTTAGAATCAACTTTCTGCAGGTTCGGAACTGACGACTTCAAGCAGATGCATTTGAGAAGAAACATTACCAAACTAATCTGAGAACCACAGCTGAGAATCACTGATATGCATTGCTGTGTTTTCCAGACAATAAGTTGCTCCTGAGTGTCAAACCAGTTCCATTGTAATCACAACAGCATGCAGTGGGTGCAAAAGTGGAGCAAGGGTCACTTTACTTGACCAAGTATGGGTTGGCACTTGAGATGAGCCAGTTCTAACACAATATGCTGTACTGTGTAAACAGCAGCATCTAAATCCAAAAATAATCTGTATTTGGATGAACAGAAAAACTAGTGGAGTGGAGCTAAAACCTTCTTTATTGGTCCACACTATTCCCTCCCTCCCGCTGTAGGTACTACGTGTTTGGTGGCTTTGCTGTCTGATCGAGAGTTGACGGTGGCGAACGTGGGTGACTCACGCGGCGTGTTGTGCGATAAGGATGGTAACGCTGTGGCTTTATCTCATGACCACAAGCCCTATCAGCTGAAAGAGCGCAAGAGGATCAAACGTGCAGGTGAGCGAGAGTACACAAGTCAAGTGACGTGGGTTTTATTGTCATATGACTTGTATACGTTTGAAGAAAATGTATTTTCTTCAGGACCATAGTTTATTTAAAAGAACAAGCCCTTTTAAATGAGCTTTTGAAAGCCTGAGAGATCAAGCCTTGGTGTTTTTAGACTTGTGAATAGTCTAGAGCTAGGTTCTTTGCTAGTTCCAAATTTTTTTTCCATAGAAACATACTGTTTTCTTAAGGGACGTAACAGACCTTCCTTTCTCATCCAGGGGGCTTCATCAGTTTCAACGGCTCGTGGCGAGTGCAGGGCATCCTGGCCATGTCGCGCTCGCTGGGCGACTACCCGCTGAAGAACCTCAATGTGGTGGTGCCAGACCCTGATGTGGTGACCTTTGACCTTGACAAACTACAGCCTGAGTTCATGATCCTGGCCTCGGATGGCCTGTGGGACGCGTTCAGCAACGAGGAGGCCGTGCGTTTCGTCCGTGAACGCCTCGACGAGCCGCACTTCGGAGCCAAGAGCATCGTGTTACAGTCATTCTACCGCGGCTGCCCCGATAACATCACTGTCATGGTGGTGAAGTTCAAAAGCACCAAGAATGGAGAATAGTGCTTTTATTTTTCCTGTAGAACTTTTCTATGCGAATAGGAATACATACTTCCCAAGAATATGATCAATATTGTTTTTCCTGTGTGCCAAATGGACGACCTTTTAAACATTTCCATAAGTTAACCCGACTGACTTTTATGTGAAGGAGCAGTGTCAATGAACTGGCAAGTGACCATGCATCTATTTTTTTATTTAATATAAAAATATCAAATTCTGCCTGAACATATGATATGGGTCTTGATTAAATTACATGGATGCTGCTTGTGATCTGCTAACCAATGTGCTTGGGTTAAAACCAATCCTGGTGATTAAAATGTAATAAAGACAATAACTGGTTTTCCTATTTATTGGCAGAAACTGGTTTTTGGCCATATTTAATCATTTTATACAGTCTGATTCAATCCCAAGCTTCTGTATGACTGCATATTAAATAGAATTAAAGCAGGCATAATTTTCTGAGAGTGAAATAAGAAATTGTGTAATAATAAATTGTGTAATAATCTCATAATCAGAAATATTATATAAGCATACCCTGTTTTTGAAGATGCAACAATACAGCTGGCCATCCTTTTTAACGATTTAGTTTACAAGCTTTCAGAAAACACACATTTTGATGATTTTTGATGGTAGAATGTACACGTTAAAATGTATTGATCACTTGTATGAAGTTAACATAAAGTATTATAGCATAATAACAGTCAGCTACAACAATTCAGCTATCACCATAGCGTGAATCTGTCCATGGACAAGTATATATCCGGACAAAACTGCATACTTCCAGGAAACCGGAAGTGATACTAGAACAGGAAGTGGGCAGTTAGAACTCAGGGAAGGTGGCCCTCTGCTAGCTCAGGCAATGACACCTTCACACCAGCAGAGGGCCACCTCCCTGAGTTCTAACTGCCCACTTCCTGTTCTAGTATCACTTTCTGTTATGTGGGGTAAATAAGGACTCATTGGGACACAAAGGTTAAACAAACAAACAAACAAAATTGCTGGTTGCAAAAGTATTCACCCCCTCCTGGTCAGCATAATTTTTTTGTCTTTGGGGATATGTGTATATACACACGCTTTGCACATCTGGATATTTGTCTTAGCGAAATGTCATGTTCTGTCAGACTGGATGGGCTACTTTGTATACTGTGGAATCATGACATATTTACATCCATATCAGTTCCAGGTTTCAGTAAGACTACAAAATGTGGAAAAGTCCAGGGTTTTAAAAAAAAGTACACCTTGACTTTATTTCAAGGACCCCGGAAGACCCCTGACCTGTGGCTGAACCTCTGGTCAAGTTAAATACCAAAAGATAATTACCTAGTAGTTACTAAGGAGTCACCTGGAACTTATGGGTCTGTAAAGGGAAGTATTAGCCAAAAAACAGAGTTACAAAATGTCTAAATAGTAACATAATGAATATTATAGCAGCAGAACCTTTGGGCTAACTGTATGCAAATTAGTGCATCTGAATCCCTGAGCTTCGGTGTTGATTCACGACTGTGTTCCTGGCAGTGGCGCTCATTCCATCATGACCATGGTGTCAGATGAGTGCTCTCAAAATAGCGCCTGTGTTGTAGATCCAAACATTTGAACCATTCACAGCACTGACTCCTGTTACTTTAACTCACACAATGTCCTCTCTCACTATCTGTGGTGTTACTGGAACCGACCACTATGATTAGTGCACTCGTATATACCAGGGACTGGTGTAAAGCTGAACACACACTCAGCTCTCGAGCATCAAAGACACCTCGGTCTTGTAAACCCCGCCAGAACAAGCTTGCTGAAGAATATGGGTCAGTGTTGTCCAAAATCATCCACTGATGCTCAAATGCTTTGTCTTGGATCAACGGGATCAATGTGTGAGAACTTAACCAGGTCCTTCGAAACAACTCCTGCCGTTCGGGTCTTAGAAAACATGGTATGTCTCATTTCAAGGTTGAAGAGATGCTTGGGTATCTCCGAGGACCAAAGAAAGCATCGGTCGACCAGGAAGAGCAGGAGAAGCAGCTGCAACTGTACAGCGCTTGTTTTTGTCGAGGACCTGGCTGGAGGAGTTTGGATGACGCCTGAGGAAAACAGAGGAAGAACTTGAGAAGGAAAAAACAGTCTCTGATTTCACCTTGAGGATATACACGGTGGTGACGATGGTTCTGGAGTGGTCTAGCAGGCCTGACCGACAGGAGAAGAATATCATGAAGGCCTGGAATTACGTGTTGTAATAAGATGTGTTAAGTTCCACTGAGAAGAGTTAATTTTTCATTTTTTTATTTTATTTTTAGAGACATTCCTTCTTTTTACAGAAATCCCTTGATTCCCTGAAGTTTAGGAAAGTGTTGGACCAACATCCAGCATCGCTGGACCAACATTAATTCCTTCCTTCATTTCTTTCTTTCTTTGGAATCTTGGGAGGTGATTTGCAGATTTTTGTGGAAGTATTAAAATGTATTAGTATGCAGATTATTATCCAAAAAAAAATGTATATCTGTGGAAATTTCAGGCTGGTTCACCAGAGACGGAGGACCACAACTGGACTGGTCTTAGCTGAGTTTCCCAAGCGCATCAGCATAAAGATCATGGTCAAATGTCCGAATGAGCATCACACTGAACACCCCTATAACAGTTAAGATGGTCTTGACTTTGTAATGCTTTTCAGAAACCAGACACAAACACCGCTGCTGAGAAGCGGTACGTTAATTTCTGTCCTGGCGTGCTTATTTTTCGTTTGTTGCCTTGATGCCGTGACAAAATGGCGACTGATCGCCTCCTAGAAATTAGTTCCTCAAGGGTTCTTCGCTTCCTTAAAGGGTTTTTTTTTTACATGGAACCAATCAGCAATGGATCTACATAAAAGCTTTGGCTCTAAAGGAACAAGAACAAACCAAAGAACTGTTCAGGGTTCTAGGTTTAAACTTTATAAGGCATAAAGCTGGGAAAATGAAGGTCAAGTGTGAGACGTTATAGCAAGTCTGAACCAGAATCAGACATTGAGATTGAAGAATTCAGCAGCGCTGAGGCATAATGGAATTTGCACAATGATTCAATAATAATTGCACAAAGGTCTGCGCTAGCCGTTTAACATTTAACATTTCTAGTCTTCCTGTGGGAGTCATCTTCATACTTTGACCCATGTGCCTTATCATAAAGCTCTGAAATGAGATAAGTGAGCAAGGACATGTGTAATAAATCAACCAGTGAGAAGGGAAAAAAGCAACACACTGTGCAAACACAGAACTGCAGCAAGTCCGAGTTCCTGCACATTGGTAATGGGCCTAAAGGGATCGAAGCTCCCCGACGCTCGTATTCTCCTCCTTGGCCTGGACGGAGCCGGGAAATCGACGCTCCTCTTCAAACTGAAGTACAACGAGTTGTTCCAGACAGCCCCGACCATTGGCTTCAACGTGGAGATGATGGAATTGAAGCGGAACAGAAGGAAGATCACCCTGACCGTGTGGGACGTTGGAGGACAGGAGAAGATGAGAACGCACTGGAGGAATTACTACCAAGACACGGCTGGGCTCCTGTTCGTCGTTGACTGTTGGGACCGGAGACGTCTGGACGAGGCAAAGCGAGAACTGGAGCGTGTGCTGAAGAACGAGCACCTCCGAGGACTTCCTGTGGTCTTTCTGGCCAACAAGCAGGATAAAGAAGGAGCCTTAACGGCAATCGAGCTCACGGAGACGTTTAACCTGAGGAAGACGTGCAGTGACAGGGACTGGTTCGTTCAGCCGTGTTCAGGAAAGACCGGCGCCGGACTTCCGGAAGGGTTCAGGAGGCTGGCGCACCTGGTGGAAACCACCTCCAACAACAACATTAAAGAGACGGTGAAGAATTTCAGGAAGTCGATAAAGAAGTAGCTATTTAACCCAAAATCTCCTGCCGTAGCAACAAGTATCCCATTGATCCAGATTTATTATCATAATTTTTTTTTTTTAATATTACATTTATTTAAAATATGCATAACTTGTCATGATCCTGACCAGGATAAAGTGGTTACCAAGATAAATTCATTAATAAATGAATGAGTACTTCTCTTACAGTAAATCATGTTACGTGAACATTTAGTTTTTGTTTTTTTAAATTTTATGCAACTTTTTCATTTTACTTTTTACTTCACGACCTTGTAGCTACAATTTCTGTCCTATATGGTACATACTGAAATGTTTTCCCCATGTTCTTCCTCATTCAATTCCATGTTAAAAAACAGTTTTAATATTGGTCCACTTTGAGTGTAAATGTTTAAAGGGGGGGTATTTTGACACAATGGGTGAAACCCCCCACCTCTTTTATTCATTTATTTTTTAAACCAATGAATATCCAGGTGAAAAATTCCTCTTTTTTATGAATCGAGCATGTTGATAACTTGAATGTAGTTAGTGTATACTGTATGTGTTTGCTGAAAAATTGCAGATTTCACAACAACAAAAAAAATTCTCAACTTTTAAAAAATGTATTTTTTTAAAAGCTACAATACAAAAATAATTAAGATGTTTTTTTCTTGCAAGTCATGTTTAAGATTAAGAGTCCAAGCCATTTTATTTAATTTTAATTAATTAATAAAGTTACTTTTTAAAATTGAAAATATTGTTTGGGTTAAAAAAAACCCCCAAATCCCTCCATTTAAACCAACGTTATTCTATTTTTGCATCACATTTATATAAACATATAATCATAAAAAAAATTCTCTCAGTGCTTGGTCCATGAAGTCTCCACATTAAGCAAAGATTATAAGAGTATCCTCCGAGAACACATTTAACATGTACAAAGCAAAGAGCTTAGAAGACGTCCGTCTTTCCAAATGGGACAAAAACATCGTGGCGATGATGTTCTGATAAAAATGCAACTAAATAAAACACTTCAATGCAGTATCGTGTATAAATCAATGGTTTATTCAGTACAAAAAAAAAAGGAAAATAGAAAAAGAGCACACGGTTTAAAAAACAAAAAAGGCACAATAAATTAGAACTTCCACTGCTTTGCCATGTGAAATATAAAAAAGTCTTTTGTCAGTCGGTTGACAAAAGCGGTTCTAAGACACGAGCATTGCTGACCACTTCTTAAGGCGGGAGATTTAGTTTGTGATCCACGTACAATCAATCATTTAGGACACTTTATGAGTTGAGACATATGAAAAAAAAAAGAACTTAATTTTACGCCATGTTTCAATAGTTAATGCCAGTTTCAGACTATATAAGCTCCTGAAACGAGGAATCCAGTGCAAGGGATATATGTTTCAGAAATGAATGAGGTCCTGGTTTCGTACGGAAAACACGTTTGGCTGGCTTTGTAGGTTATGGCAGAAGTCTCCGAAGTCAGAAACTACACAGGAACAGGAAACGAGACCTGGAACGAGAGCGAGACAAGAATTTAGCCAACATGCAGCAAGCAATACTACAATAATGACGCACATCATTTCCACCAACAAAGAATTTTTATATATATATATATATATATATATATATATATATATATATATATATATATATATATACACATCTATCACACGTTCCTTGTTATTATGGAAAACAAAGGAGGTGGGTGTCTGGGGCGATAACTGAATTGATAAGAATTGTTGCTTAAAACTCCCTGAACGCCCTCAGCACTGATTTATTTCAGGAATTACTCAAATAATAGGCTCAGTACGGTAATATTTGGAATATTTACTGGACAGTTTTTAAATCCTCAACATTCCAGACTATTGATAGTGCGACTTGTTTTTCAGTTCATGAGGTTTGAGGACTAAAAACATTCCAGTCCATTATAAACAGCCACCCTGGGGGAAACAGTTTGCACTTTCATTCCATCTAGGACTCAGCTGTCTTGAAATTTTTTCAATTTTTTTAGTTCTATGAAGTTATAGAGTACTTGCACAACCTTCAGAAAACTCTGGACAAATAATACTTACCCGGTATATATATATTTTTGTTTGTTTGCACAATGTTTACATTTTGTAATCCTGCTCCACCACTTGCTCGTGTGTGTGCGTGACGCACCCTGAAATCGATTTCTTCACAATAACAACGCTATCGTACAAGGAAACAAGTCAAAGCACAACACGCCCAGTCGTGGTGCATCGTTTCTCACCGGTGGCAGGAAGCATCAGACGAAAGAGCAGAGCTTTTGTGTCCGGAACGGGTTAGTGCTGGAGGACACGCCGGTGAGCAGCGGATCCTGTAGAGCATTCTGCATGCAGAACTGCTGGAGCTCGGCCGCCGCCTGAGACACCTGAAACCAGACACATTCAAAAAAAAACCAAAAAAACAATGCTACACGTTACACCACAGCCACACGACAAATCCTCAGTCCCGATCGCGTTTACGGAAGGAGTCTCCAGTGTCAAAGCTTTACAAAGGTCTTCAGGACCTTGAGCTTTCAGGTCTCTCGGTAACACGATAGGCTGCTTTCTTTTATCTTAGCAACTTCCGGAGAAGAATAAAGACAGGCTGGTGAGGAAACGACCGTTTATAGCTTTTATAATGTAAAAGAGAGAAAAGAAACCAACTGGATTTGTGGAGATTATATAACATTAAGTAGCAATAAACATAAAATGTACGTGTTGCAATTGTTGGGAAACAGCTGCAGTATAAGAGGAATAAAACACTTCAGGATGTGCTGTTATAGGAATATAATCAATATTAAAGCAGCAAATTCCGGAAACCGGAAGTCAGCTTCTTTGTGTCAGTTCCTGCTCCTTAGCTAACAAATCTGTGCCTCATTAACACACACAGCTTCAGATGTAGTCAATACCACATTTGAGACTGTTTATTTGAAACATTTAACTGTAGTTTACTTTTAAATGAATTAAAGCGCGCGCGCGCTCGTTGAGAACCAAGTAGCGTTAACAAATCAAGCTCTGATGTTATCTAACGCCAGTTCAAGTATTTTTTCTTTGTTAAATAAAAAAATAACATTATTAACATTTACATAGTATGTTCGGAATAAGGAAATGAGATGAGATGAGATAAGTAGAATTAGACTTATTAAGGTTCGTTTCCAAACGCTCTGATGCACACAGGCCTACGCCCTTTTCCGGCTAGCGGAGTTAGCATGTAGCTACCAACTCAAACCGAAACACCACAAAAACGAAACAATCTTCACACCTTCACCCTGTCGATATTCGCTTCGAATCGTAGCTGCTGCACGACCTTCTTCATCGCATTAATGTTGGACGCTCCAGACATTGTGGCAAGTTTCTCGCAAAGCGCTGGAGGAACGGATTGAACCTAGTTTCCGTTATTTGGAATAAAATATGGCTGCGCCTGCGTGAACTACGGAAAGCGAAGAGGGTCATGTGAGGGAGGCGGAGTCAAAATCGAACGCTCTTTGTATTTAAGCGTTCATTTTAGGTCTTTGTTTTGAAGACCCAGTAATATAATGTAATGTAATTTAATATAATATAACAATATAATGTAGTGTAGTGTAATACAATATACTGTAATGTAATGTAATTTTATATAATAATAATAATAATAATAATAATAATAATAATATAGTAAAATAATATAACTGGGTGCAGTGGCTTAGTGAGCACGTTTGCCTCACACCGCCAGGGTCGGGGTTCGATTCTGTGTGCGCGGGGCGCTCCGGCCCCCCTCCCCCCAGTCCAAAGACATGCATGGTAGGCTGATTGGCGTGTCCAAAGTGTCCGGGGTGTGTGAATGTGTGCGTGATTGTGTGCCCTGACTGGCACCCTGTCCAGGGTGTACCCCGATGCCTACTGGGATAGGCTCCAGGCTCCCCCGCCACCCCGAAAAGGAGTAAGCGGTTGAAGATGGATGGACGATATAATTTAGATAATATAATATAATATAACTGGGCCCAGGGTTTCCTCAAATCGGTACTCCGATTTCCTCCCCAGTGCAAAGACATGCATGGTTGTAGGCTGATTGGCATGTCCAAAGTGTCCATAGTGGGTGTGTGAATGTGCCCTGCGATGGATTGGCACCCTGTCCAGGGTGTACCCCGCCTTTTGCCCGATGCTCCCTGGGATAGGCTCCAGGTTTCCCCATGACCCTGAAAAGGATAATATGGATAATATAATATAATATAATATAATAAATGGCTTAGTGGTTAGCACGTTCGCCTGTGCACACTCCTCCGATATTGCCACGTTTGATTGGTTTTGCGTTCATTTCTGCGATTGCAAAATCGTGTAATCCTGGAGGGACTGACTGTATGGTCAAAGGAAGGCTTTCCACTAGATTTTAGAGCATGACTGTCGGGATTTGTGTTCAGTCAGTTACAAAAGCATTAGTGAGCTTGAGGTCAGGTACTTATGTTGGGTGAAGATGCTCTAGTTCCAGTTCTAAAAAATGTGTTCAGTGGGGTTGAGGTCAGGGCTCTGTGCAGGACACTCGAGATCTTCCACTCTAATTTCAACACACCATGTCTTCATGGAGCTCGCATTGTGCACAGTGGCATCTTCATGCTGGAACAGGTTCAGGCCTCTTAGTTCCAGTGAAGGGAAATTGTAATGCTACAGCATATAAAGACATTCGATACAACTACGTGCTCCCAACATTGTGGTAAAAGTTTGGGGAAGAACCACATATGGGTGTAATGGTCAGGTGTCCACATACTTTTGGCCATATAATGTATATAAATACCATTCGCTTACTACTTAGTTATAAGAATGTAAAAAGTAAGTAATTAATTAACTACTTTACAGACACAATACAAGTATATAAAAACACTTAAATCGTTAAAACAGTTATCTCTGAGCAACTAATAAGAGAGTTCGTATTCACACAATGATAATTTGATATACAACGCTAATTTTACTATATTAAACAAACACATACATTTTATCTCTTTGTTGTTGTTGTTTGGGTTGTCCTACTTTTCAATTCCAGCATCACATATATGTATGAGCGTCTGTCCTAAACCACAACTTTTTCACTACATAGGATACTATTTTTGCAAGTTTTTCTCATTTTATTCACTGATGAAAACACAGTGGAGAAGAGTGTATTTATGAAAATGGTGCAATGTACTGAGACAGGTAGTGTCCAAACGCTGTTAGAGAACATAAGATTCATTTAAACCAGGTTGCACTTTGTAGGGAATAGGGAATAGGGTAGTATTTCGGACACGGTCTCTATTTTTTTCTACGGAGACGGAGAAGAAGCTTTGCCATGGCAATATCGCGATGGTAACCAGACTAGACCAATTAGCTGTCGCTGTCTGGAAATGGCGTTAACGATTGGCTCGCTGATCTCTCTGCTCCGAATGATTGGAGAGAGTTTATAAACAGTGGCCTCAATCCCAAATGGCTCCAGTCTTTCTATACAAGTGCACTACATCGACTATAAAAACAATAGCAATAGCACCCTGTGTAGTGCACTAAATGTCTAAAAGGGACGCGTTCGGGTTTGAGTTTTAACTCATTGGACTTCATTCATTCACTTAAAGTTTACTCTTTCAAGGAGCGACAGAGGGCTGGTTTTTAAACTTTTTTAAAAAATTATTATTAAATTACATTCAGTTAAAAGAATGTTTTATTATCCTAATGTACTTAATCACAGAACTGGATGCTTCGCTATAATATGGTGAGTTTTGTCTTCATTTTCATTTAATTCAAATTAATATGGCGGATGTTTTTACCTGATTATTAAAATTAAAATGGCGTATGTTTTACTTAAATATTAAAGTTAAATGGCTGCTGTTTGCCTCGTCTTTTTCTTCTCTAAAATGATAAAATAATGGGCTAAAATTAACCTTAACTCTCACTATGTACAGAATGACGTCATGTGTGTGTGTGTGTGTGTGTGCAGGCTGGCAGCTACGAAGGCCAGGAAGATGAGCCGGCGAGATCTGCTGAAGGTTAACATTCAGAGCACATGGTGAGAATGTTTTTAGATCTCAGGTAAAACCCAGAATCTCTAACTCATGTAGTTTTAGCACCGCTCTGAGGAACCCTGGATTGTGATTGGTCAGAAGGTGTTGCTGTATAGATGATGTTCACTTGGTGATGGCTGTGTTATTGCACGTGTGTTTCCGGGCTTGTGGACGCGCAGCACTGACATCATGAACTACGTGTTGGTGCGAGTTCCTCCTCTGGCTGCAGGTCTTCCTCGGCCTCGCTTCTCCCTCTACCTCTCCTCCCAGCTGCAGTACGGAGTCGTGCTCGTCTTCCACCGCCAGTGCCAGCTGCTGCTAGGTGTGTGTGTGTGTGTGTGTGTGGCGAGAAGACTGCACTATACAGTATATGTTCTTTCTTTCTTCCTTCCTTTCTTTGTTGTTTTATTTGTTATTATTCCTTTCTTTTTTCAGTCTTTTTCACTCTTTCTGTTTTCCAGTCTTGTTTTTTATTTATTAATTTTCCAATCCTTGCATTTTCTTTTTCTTTCTTTCTTTCTTGTTTTATTTTCTGATCCTTATCTTTTCTTTCTTTCTTTCTTTCTTTCTTTCATACGAGAATGAAGCTTAAGCATTTAGACTCTCTGCGTTATTATTAATACATTTTTTCCTGTTACATTTGATTTTAATGGCTTCCTTCTCAGAGGAGATCCAGGAAGCCATTGACAGGCTGCACCGTTACCGTGTACAGGTGCCAATCGACATGCTGCCTGAGGAGATCAGGTCAGAGGTCACATTTCACACTCATCTGTAAATGAAACGAGAAACCACGTGACGGGTGGGACAGAGCTTCTGCTTTGTCAGCCTATCAGTTTGTGCATCTTCATTTGTTACAGACAAACGCAAACACTTCCTGATGCGCTCGCACTTCTGACTGAGTCGGAAGGGGCGCAAGATCCATTCTTTGGATCAATGGAGTTTGGTATGCCCAGTCCGAGGCACCTCATGCAGGTAGCTATCTATCTATCTATCTATCTATCCATCCATCCATCCATCCACCCACATATATAATCTTGTTTCCTTGATTGACAGCTGGCTCAGGAAATGGGCGTGGTTACTCCGGAGAGTCTACTGTCTCCACGTTTAGAAGGTGAGTGAGAGCAGTATCATTGTACTGTACTGTGTTCTTTCACAAAGAATACACAAAGTGTGGAGGATTTATCTTCTCTCTCTCTCTCTCTCTCTCTCTCTCTCTCTCACTGCAGGCATCACAGCAAGTCAGGAGTCTATCACGATGACAGAGCGGGAACCCGTTATCATGCATGAGCCTGAGGTGTCAATCATTAGCATTTCCATGGCAACTTGCCGTAGCGAAAGCATCATAGAAAAATGAAAGGTTGACCTTTTCTCATGATGTCTTTGCAGTTTGAAGGGGCGGAGCTGCAGGAGATTGACATGATCGAAATGCTGCTGGAGCAATCGGATCAGTTCCCAGAGGGTAAGTGCTTTCTGTGTTCCCTTTTTTTGTAGAATGACTGAGTTAAAGAAATAGTTTGAAAAAAAATCTAATCACAACAATATCTGTTGAAGAAATAAAGGACTGTAGGAGGAGGTCAGGTAGAGGTCAGGGTGTCTTTCTTCCAGGTGAGGAGGAGAGAGAATATGAGGCAGAACAGGCAAGGCAGCGAGAGAGAAGGGAAAGAGAGGGAGAAAGAGAAGAGGTTGTAGAGCAAGAACGAGCAGCGGCAGAAATAGAGAGGACGAGGGATCTGACGGGGTCTACCCTCCTCATGGAGCAGTATGTCAGCGTCAAAAAAGCCAAAAGAGCCTTTAGGAGGAAGAGATAATGAGTAAAATTCATATGTTCCAATTTAAATGTGTCAGATTTGAACTCTTCAACCACATCCAGGGCTCAAAGCACTGAAGTAACGAGCAGAGACATCGTGTCAGTGCCTGAGGAGGTGGAACTGCCCGCTGTGATGCCCGAGCCAGCTGAGAGAGAGAGGACCCCGGAACCAGTCCCTATCCCACCGTCCCCACCAAGCCCAGAGAGGAGGGAGCGGCGGAGAGAGAGTCCCCGTCTGGAGGAGGTTTGTGAAATGCAAATCTTACAAAAGTACTAAAGTACTGAATTCTGACTGCGCGACACCAGTCCGTAATGTTCTTATATTATTATATACCTCAGTATTGTCAGTAGGTTTTCAATTTCACTTTTAATAGTCAGTAGTTTGTTTTGAATTCCACTCTCAGTGCTTTTATTATTACTTCAGTTTTCAGTGTTTTTAGTCTTATTTTTAGTTTTACTGTCAGTGGTTTCAGGTATCAGTAGTTTTAATCTTTTTTAAAAAAACATTTAGTTTTGAGTAGTTGTCAGTAGTTTGTGTTATTTTCAGTGCTGCAGTCAGTAGTTAATGGTATTTTCAGTTTTACAGAAAGTTCTTTGTGTTGTTTCCAGTTTAACAGTCAGTAGTTTGTGTTATTTTTTCAGTATTACAGTCAGTAGTGTGTTAATTTCAATTTTATGTATACTTTCAGTTACTATTTAATCATAGACAAATTTTAATCCTTCTTTATGAATATAAATCCAGAACGGTCTTGAGTAGTTTGTTGTTTTTCCTGTTTCTCAGTCAAGTGTTATAGTCACTGTTATTTTTAGCTTCCTGTTAGTAATTTTAGTGTTTTGTTTGTTTGTTTGTTTTTAGCTCATCTGTCAGCAGCCTTACTGTTATGTTCGGTTTCATTGTCAGTAGTTTTAGTGTTATTTTTAATTTGACTTTCAGGAGTTTTGGCGTTTGGTGTCTAGTTTTCACCGTCATGCTAGTTTCACTGTCAGTCGTTTTAATGATTAGCTTCATTGCCATTCATTTTGTGTGTTTAGATTTGTTGTCAGTGGTTTTAGCATTATTGTCAACTCCCTGTTAGTTGTTTTAGAGTTATCTTCAGTTTTCCTGTCAGTAGTGCAATATGTTATTTCACTGTCAGTAGTTTGTATTATATGTGGTTTCACTGTCAGATGTTCCTCTCTGTCACAGCTTGTTCCGATCCCAGAGGCCCCTGTGGAGAGACAAACGAGGAGGAAGAGGCAGCTGGTGTTTATGGATGAAGACATACAGATATCGCAGGAAGCACTGCAAGCCCAGATTAATGATCCAAGCATTGAAACCAAATCTTTGGTAAGATGCACACACTTGTCTCTCTGTTTGTGAAAGATGAACACTGAAGGTGAGACCCACAAGTGCCTAAATTCATACAGTATATTGTGGATTGTCATTGTCAAGCTGACTTGGAATCAGAGGCTATGTAAATTATTTACAAATATGCATAAATTTCATATCTTTGTATATACAGTCGGTTTCCATGTCATAATGTTTATGTTCATGGTTACCTAACGTAAAGAAACCGTGAACCTGTTGTGATTTCTCTCACAGACGGATGTTCTGATCAGACCACCTTCTCAAGTGAGCAAGCCTAAAGTACTCCTGAGTAACCCCTGCATGAGTGAGTAACCATTCAAACTCTGAATCTGTCATACACATGGCTGAAACAACATTGAAATAAGACTAAAATTACTGACACCAAAAATGCAGATTTCTGCAATTATTACAGTATTATTTTTCATTTAAATTTCAGTAGTTCACAAGTTTTATTCTCAGTACTTTCAATTGCACTGTCAATATTTCAGTGGTCTTTGTTCAGTTTTTTTCTCGTAAGTAGATGCTGTTTTTTTTTTCTTAATTTTTACTGTCTGTCAGTAGTTTCAATTTTACTGTCAGTAATTTGCTTTTTTGTTGTTGTTTTTCTGTAAATACTTTTGATTTCACTGTCAGTAGTTTGTGATATTTTTCGGGTTTATTGTCAGTATGTCCGATTTCATCGTTTGTATTTTGTGGGGTTATTTTCAGTTTCATTGTCAGTAGTTTATGGTTTATTTATTTTTCAGTTTTTCTGTTACTACTTTAAAATATTACTGTTTTTTTTTTGTTTGTTTTACTGTTATTTCTTTTCATTTCACTGTCAGTAATTAGTTAATATTTTTGTCAGTACTTTCAATTCCAGTGTCAGTAATTCAGGGTTTTTTGTGTTGTTGTTTTTTCTTCAGTTTTACTGTCAGTAGTTTCAGGTGAACTGTCGGTATTTTGTAATGTTTTTCTTTTTTCAGTTTTATTGTCAGTACTTTGTGTTACGCCACGGCCAGCAGATGGCACTGCGGCACGGCTTCTGACTGGTCACGTGACTCTTTTGTTTTCGTTCGCTTCCCGCTTGGACATTGAATTAAGTTTGATCATGTCTCTGATTTGCCCCAGGTGTCCATGTTTTGGTTTGATTAGGTTTGCTATTTAAACCCCTCATATGACAGTGCAGTATTATAGTTGGTATAGTTTGTACCAAACGTCTGAGGGGGTTCCCGCTTATGTTTGATTACGATAGTGAATGCGTTAGCATGTTAAGCGGTCTGGTTTCATGCCCTGCTCTAGTTTCAAGCCACGAGACCGGTTTCTTGTTTTCCTAGTGAAGACCGCGTTTCCTGTGTTTGTTTGTCTACTGTTAATAAAGACTTTGACCTGCACCTGCATCCGCCTCCAGTCCCGATACGTAACAGAATACTGCGCCCATAATGCAGAAGCAGCAGGTCGCCATGAGCGCCGCCAAAGCGGCCGAGGTTGAGGCATGGTGCCGTTCGTTCGAGGAACAGAGCAAACAGCTCACCGAGGAAATTGCTCAGCTCCACCGCCTTCTAAAGCCGCTGCAGCAAGCCGGCCCATGCGCCACGCTGTCATCCGCGCAATTTCCCACGCCCCTGCTGCCCGAGAACTACACCGTGCAACGCGGCCAGCAGAGCTACCCGAACTACTGGGGCCTCCCGCTGCAGGGGAGTTATCCAATGCCATACAGCCAGCAAAGCTACTTGAACTCCTGGAGTTTCCCACTGCAGGGGAATTATACAACGCCATGCAGCCAGCAAAGCTACCTGAACGCCTGCAGCTTCCCACTGCAGGGGAATTGCACCACGCTGCCCAGCCTGGAACCGAAGGCTGGCCTAGAACTTTTTGGGGGGGGGGCAATGGGGAAAGCGGCGCTCCAGCCAGAGGCCTATGGTGAGGTCTCGGCTGTGGAGCTCCCCCCGGAGGTCAACCCGGCGACCTCGGAGCTCCAGCCAGAGGCCTATGGCGAGGTCTCGGCTGTGGAGCTCCCCCCGTGGGGCAGCCTGGCGACCTCGGCGCTCCAGCCTGAGGCCTACGGCGAGGTCTCGGCTGTGGGGCTCCCCCTGGAGGTCAACCCGGCGACCTCAGAGCTCCAGCCAGAGGCCTATGACAAGGTCTCGGCTGTGGAGCTCCTGCACGCTGAAGAAGCCGTCCCGCTGCCCTGCCCAGCCGAGGAAGCTGTCCTGCTGTCTAGCCCAGCTGAGGAGGCCATCCCGCTGCCCTGCACAGCTGAGGAGGCCGTCCCGCTGCCCTGCCAGGCCAAGGCAGCTGCCCTGAGCTCCAGCCCTGCTGAGGACATCCCTCAGCCTTCCAGCCCCGCTGGGGACTCCGCCCAGCCTTCCAGTGCTGCCGGGGGTGGCGCCCAGCATTCCAGTGCTGCCGGGGGTGGCGGCCAGCATTCCAGTGCTGCCGGGGGCGGCACCCAGCATTCTCACGCTGCTGGGGGCGGTGGCCAGTGTTCCAGCGCCGCCGGGGGTGGTGCCCTGACTTTCAATCCCGGTGGGAGTGGTGCTCTGCCAGTCTGCTGCCCGGCGGAGGCCGCCTTGTTTTCCAACACAGCATCAGACAGTTTACACCAGGGCCCAGGACCCCCATTGGAGGGGGGTTTTTTGGGAGCGCCTTTGGAGGGGGGGTTTTGTTACGCCACGGCCAGCAGATGGCACTGCAGCACGGCTTCTGACTGGTCACGTGACTCTTGTTTTCGTTCGCTTCCCGCTTGGACATTGAATTAAATTTGATCATGTCTCTGATTTGCCCCAGGTGTCCATGTTTTGGTTTGATTAGGTTTGCTATTTAAACCCCTCGTATGACAGTGCAGTATTATAGTTGGTATAGTTTGTACCAAACGTCTGAGGGGGTTCCCGTTTATGTTTGATTACGATAGTGAATGTTAGCATGTTAAGCGGTCTGGTTTCATGCCCTGCTCTAGTTTCAAGCCACGAGACCAGTTTCTTGTTTTCCTAGTGAAGACCGCGCTTCCTGTGTTTGTTTGTCTACTGTTAATAAAGACTTTGACCTGCACCTGCATCCGCCTCTAGTCCCGATACATAACATTATGTTAGTAAAATAGTGTTTTTTTAGTTTTACTGTCATTTCATTTCACTGTCAGTAATTAGTTAATATTTTTCAGTCCTTTCAATTCCAGTGTCAGTAGTTTCAGGTGAACTGTCAGTATTATGTAGTTTGTTTTTTTTTGTTTTGTTTTTTTTTCCAGTTTTACCATCAGTATTTTGTGGGTTTATTTTTAGTTTTACTGTCAGTAGTTTCCGTTTCGTGTTCAATGTTACTTTCAGCATTCCCATTTTCAGCTTTATTTAGTCAGTGGTCTTATTTTCAATTTTACTGTAATTCATTTTAATCTTGAGGCTTGTAGTCTATGATCTTACTAACGCTGAAGTTTTTGTCGTCTTCACCCAGGCCTTCCCGCTGATATTCTGGAGTTGTGGAAGCAGGGCGCAGTCATCCATCACATCCGTCCAACCAAACGCCGCAGGGAGGTTGAAGATGATGATGATCTGGAGGCCATACGAGAAAGGGAGAGAGGAAGAGAGGAGCAAGAAGAGGGAGAGCTCAGAGAGGTCAGAGTGTCTATACAGGAGGGGGAGGGGGGTGATTCCAAAAGTCCATTATCAAAAACTGTTACTATTTCATTATATACCAAAAGACTAACACACGATTTAATCATTCTTTAAGAACATACATCCAAAACAGTCTTTCACTGTCAGTCAGTAGTTTATTTTTAGCTCACAGTCAGTACTGTGTTCCTTTCTGTTTTATAGTAGCTTGAGTTATTTTTTAGTTTTACATTTTAGTTTTGAAGTAAACGTTAACTTCAGTTTTAGAGTCAGTAGTTTGTGTTAATTTCAGTTTCAGAGTGAGTAGTTTGTGGTGATATTAGGTTCAGTCAGTAGTTTGTGTTAACGTACAGTTTATCCATTAGTAGTTTGTGCTATTTTCAGCATTAGTCAGTAGTTAGTGGTATTTCCAGTTTAAGTCAGTAGTTAATGATATTTTCACTGACGAATACTGCCAGAATGACAAACTCTACACTGACTCAACAGTCATGCAGTATTTTATTGTGTAAAAGTGCTACTTCTGTTATTTGGCTTCTGCCCTTAACTTTGCAGATGCCCACAGAGATAGTGGAGTCAGGCGTCTCACGATACGATACACCAGGTTAGATATTGGCACTCTCACACTTTAGACACATGGAAGACACGTAGCGGTCGAAAAGTCTGAGTACATTATCTAGAACTGTTTTGATTTCACCAATTGAACATGTGGCACTGCCTGATGTCTGTTGTCTGAGCTGGATATTCAGATACATTTCTATTTCCAGTTTCTTCTCTTGTGATGGAGGTAACAGACAAAGAAATCTCGCCTGTGGAGACTCCCGAGACTCGTCGGTGAGAAGCAAGAGATTATAATGTAGCACATTTTAACCATATTTGCAGTTCTCCCCAATGCACATGCAGACATTTTACTAAAATTTTGGTGCATTTTTTTTATGACTGTAGGTCTCCTGTTCCCGTGTCCGTGTGTGGTTTGGAGGACATTCCCGAGGAGAGGGTCCCTGATTTGGAGGATGTCATGATGGATGTTGATCCTCTCAGGTAGTGCATACTGTGCGCATACTAACAAAAATGCAACATTGCCCAGAATATATTTTTTTTGCTACAGGAAAAAAAGTGACTTGTTCAGAAAGTTGTTTATTTTTTAGTTTTACAGTAAGTGGTTTATGTTCATTTCAGTTTCATAGTCAGTAGTTTGTGTTAATTTGTTTCACGGTCAGTAGTTTGTGCTCTTTTTAGCTTTACAGTCAGTAGTTTGTTGCTTTCTGTTTCAGAGACAGTAAATTATGCTATTTTCAGTATTACAGTCTGTAGGTAATGGTATTTTCAGTTATACAGAAAGTTGTTTGTGTTATTTCTGGTTTAATAGTCAGTAGTTTGTGTTATATTCAGTATTAGCCAGTAGTGTTATTTTCAGATTTAGAGTCATTAGTTTGTTACTTTCATTTTAAGAGTCAGTAGTTTGTGTTACTTACAGTTTAACCATTATTAGTTTGTTATTTTCAGTATTACAGTCAGTAGTAAATGGTATTTTCAATTTTACAGAAAGTTGTGTTATTTCCAGATTAAGAGTCAGTAATTTGTGTTACTTACAGAAAATAAAAAATCAAAGACTTGTACACTCTTCTGTGTTGTGTTTTCACAGGCGAATGGCTGCTATTGGTGAGGATGAAGTGACGTTTCACTCCCTACTGCCCCCTAGAGTCAGGCGCAGAACCATCGCTCAGGCTTTCTGGAGGCTGCTGGGTAATAAGAGTGCATATGCTATCTCTCTCTCTCTCTCTCTCTCTCCTGTCTATCACAGTGACACAATATTTAAAAAGATGATTAATGTTTGTGGTTAATTTTGATCAAACTTGCATGTTATCAGAGCGGATTGACATGAAAGAGGTTGCTGTGCGACAGGATGAGCCGTACGGTGACATCATCATCTCTGTGATACAGCAGCCCCGTCTGATCGAGACACCACTGGCGTGACTGCTTTTTCATTTTCATGCCAGTCTTTTTCTTTTTTTTAATTATTTTTTTCTTTAAATGAGTTGAAACATAGGTTGTTAAAGTTCATGAAGAATTGTTAACATTTCAAACACTATTAAGTTATTGACTTTAAAAGGAAGACATTATATAACGATATGTTAACCCTGAAACTATTTATTTATTGAAATCGAGTTCTGCTTAATAATTGAGTCTCATCACTTTAAAACGTTTTTATGGAATGTTGGTTGTGAAACTTTTGAAATGTTATCATTGTTCGAATGATTTATTATGATATTTGTATACCGTGTTTTAAAAACCAAAAAAACATTTTGAGGTTATATCAGTTTTAATTTAATGAGTCATGTACTTTGATGCTATCATTACTGTGGGTTTTTTTTTTAGTTGTCATTTTATGACATCTGAAAGCAGCATTTTAGTATTTGTGAATTATTTAACGTGATTGTTACTGATTTATCAATAAAATCAATTACAACAGCACAAATAAGCTTGACATGGGTTAAGAACATGTCTGTTTTATTATGTTGGAGGCATTAAAGAGTTTGAGTGGCTGTGGAGAATGAAATATTTTATTTTGGCTGTTGATAAATAATATGAATAAAATCTTTACAAAATGACACCAGCAGAACAGCGTTAAGTGCCTTGATATGATGGGTGTATTCATAAGACATTTGTAACATCTTGCTCGAACACATCATAAGGTATTTCTGAATGTTTAAATCAACTTTCATCACATTTTCTAATTTGCATGACATTAATATGAACTACTGTATCATTCGTTGTCCATTTACCTCAACAAAGCATGTGATGGGAAAAAGCCCAACAATATTTACAGTTACCTTTATTTACAAGTAACAAAATTTGAGTACATATTTGTTAATATGAATAGGGACAAAAACAATAACCCCAAAATAACATACAGAAAATTTCCAGTAAATTTGGCCTTACTTTTTGGATTGTTTCCTTTTTTTTCTTTCTTTTTTTTTTGTAGCTGATTTGTTATATTTAAGTGCATTTTCCTTTATTCCATTTAAAAAAAAAAAAAAAAAAAAAAAAACTATGGGGGTGTAAACTTTTACACACAACCATAAAGTGTTACTGGGATTCTTTAGAGTACTCACCCATACAAAATAATACAATAATAATAAATATATTTGGCACAAAGTAATAGGTACGAACAGCAGGGCAGAAAAACAAGATGTTACATTACAAAAAAATATTTGAAAAAAAAAACCCCTAGAAATATAATTCACTGCTACATCTGATATTAATTGAATTTTATTTACAAAATACTAGTTATGCACCAACCCATGTTTGCACATAAAACACTTTTGCTATCAATATGTTCTAGTTACCGACTTTAGAGTAATCTATTGTTCAGGTCTGAAGAGAACAAACAAACAAAATGATCATAATTTCTACAGATTTCCTCCAACAACATTATTTAACAGACATATTTTAGTAAAGTGTCGGGCCACCACGAGCAGCTAGGGATCGATTCTACAAGTCTCTCTAACGGTATTCATTGGCTATTGAAAGGATGGCGTGCCATTCTTCCAAAAGATATTCCCTCAGTTAGTGTTTTGATTATGGCAGTGTAGGATTGTATGTCTACAATTACTGACTGTATCCCATTTGTTGTAGCCGAAAATACTAGCCCTCGTTCACTGTATCCATCAATAAATAAGATATTATTTGGGTAGTGGTTTGTTTACGTTTACGGCATTTGGCAGACGCCCTTATCCAGAGCAACATACATTCATCTTGTTAGACAACTGAGCAGTTGAGTGTTAAGGGCCTGGCTCAAGGATCCAGCAGTGGCAGTGTAGTGGTGTTAGGATTTGAACTCACAACCTTCTGATTAGTAGTCCAACAGCTTAACCACTGAGCTACTAACCACTTCTGAGAACTTGGTTCATTCTCGGGACAGCAGTGAAGCTGACATGGTAGTGCTTGTGGTCCTGATACAAATGGATCAGATCCAGCAGTGCACTGACTACCTTATTATATGAGAGGTTTCACTCCAGGAAAACTGATTCATTTTAAGCATCAAGAAGAACAGAACAAGATGACATCCTCCTAGCCATAGCAAAAACTATATAAATGACAGCCAGTTTCAGGACTACAGAGTCAGTTAAATAAAAAAGGAAAATGAATTTGTGATTCAGTTACCAGTGACATTTTGTTCGGTCTTACATCCTACATATAATATCAGTCACTGTAAGAGTAAAAACGTTGAGAACACCAATAATTTTCATCCCAAACAACTCTAGCTGGTTTGGTTCCTATGATATCTCACCATAAGCATTTTTAGCAGTCTGGTCTTAGGAACCACAGGAACCACTTTAATATGAATATCTTGACAACGGCGTATCCTCCAAGAGATCATCCTGTGGGAAATAATATCAAAGACTGTAAAAAAAAATTTTAAAAAATAAAGGCTGTACTTATACTATACTTAGTAATGCCAATTTGGTAATGTATTAGTAGACATTTTATCCAAGGTGAAAGCGGTGAATTTCACAAATATTTATTGCCTAGGATAATAAAAGTGCAAATAAATAAACTACCAATATTTAAAAAAAAAAAAATCTACTTCCCACCATTCAGCAGAACTGATGAAGAACTTCATCATGCCACCTCTCTGGAGAACTCACTGATCAGACCATTCAACACACGAAACGTTGCTGTGGCTCTAAACGGCCGTCATGATCTGCTTTTGTTTCTGACAAGACTTGGTCTTGTAGGTATCTCCTTTAGAAGAAAACCAGGAGGATCTGGTTATTTGTTACCATAGGGGCACTCAATACTTGTTCAGTCTCAAGACGGGACTACTGCAAATCGTTCCTCGAGAATATTTCCCAGCACACCATCAGACGACCTCTGCAACCGATACAGAATGCTGCTACATGCTTTGTTTTCGACTTCGCCAAGTTCTCCCACATTATCCCACTGCTGTATTCCTTCCACTGGCTTCCTTTAGTGGTTGGCATCAGATTTTTTTTTTTTTTGAACAATGATGTTTGTCTACAAAGTCAAACACAGAGCAGGCCCATCATAGCTGAAGATACTCATCAAATCATCCAGTCACAAACCCGACTTGACTTGACCCCCCATCCCTCAAGATACAAAGATGGATCAAGTCTCTTCTACGTACTGGCACCAAGATGGAGGAATTAATTTCTCAAGGCCATCCTGGGACAAAGCATGAAGACCCACCTCTTAAATTAAAACATCTTGACATGTACTGTTTTTATACACGCACTAGTTCCCACAATAACTCCTCTCCAGCAGGGTATTCTTAAATCTTAGCCTATTTGTACTAGTCTGAGGATAAGTTTTTTATGGCAACTACAAAGCGCCTCTGTATAAGAACTGCTGAAATTAAAATTCTGAAATTGTAAATGTAAACTACAGAGAAACATCTTCTCCACTCATCTTTACCTTAACTTATTACATGTGCTTAGCAACTAATTGGACTGCTATAATTTGGTGAAAGCATTGTAATGGAGGCTCACCATGGGAAGATCTTGCAGTCTGTGGAATTCAGGATGGCTGCTTTGTTGGCGAAATTTGAGGAAGAGCATGATGGAGAGCAGAGCGGTGCTAATGATGAAGATGGAGATCAGGCCAGCAAGCAAAGGATCCAACGGAGAAGGAGAAGGCACTTTGTCTGAGTCTGAATTGGTGGAAATACAAAGAGCATGGTGTGTGATGCACACAATAGGGAATACTCAACTACAGCACCAGGATTATGACTCCACCCACGTACCTTCATCTCCCACGTCTAGTTCTGATGGTCCATCCTGGTTGTCTTTGCCTAAAGAAGCAGATCCAGTGATCAAGTCTTTTAGAGGAGAAGCTGGAATAGAAGGTGGAACTAAAGATACTGTTGGGATCGTCTCAGAGGTGGTGGATTGAGAAGAGTTTTGATGTTCTTCGCTGAGATTGGTAGATGAAGGGATGGATGATCCTGGTGTAATGGTGGTGCTCCTCAGTGGAATGATCGATGAAGTAATATCTATTAGAGCCAAATGAAGTAGAAAAGAGAACAGACTTGGAACAAGGAATGAGTTTTGAATATGATTAGGAGATGGGAAAGAAACTATGATGAAACTATGGGAGACACAATGAAGAGATACAATGTTCTCCAGTCATGGAGATAACAAAATGAATACAATGTCCTGGAAATATTAGTGATGTCCTGGAAAATTGCACAGTTATGTTTATTTTGCTAAAAGAATCCCACTTTTTGCTAAGAGGACCTGACCAAAATGTTACATAGCTGGATTTATTTTTAACTTTATTTGGGATTTTTATGGGCTTGCACCTATTCTGCGTGGTTCTTTAACTGGCTGGTGTGTTAAACTAATTGAAATATATCCACTCTTTAAAACATTTCACAAGACACCAAAAAATCACAACGTGACTATAGCTTTTATCCTATACGGACGACAGGACTTTATTTCCAGCCAGATCGGCAATATCAATATTTTTTTCCATCCTTTTGCTCCTGAGAAAATTCCAGATAAACCACTTACTTTTATGGCCAACCGCAGGCTATATGCACTCTAACCGCACATTATAATTGTACTTTTTATGTTCACCTAAGTGTTTAAGGACATTTTAAACAGTTAGCCATGACTTCCTGTTTCAACTGGGTATAAACATGAGATGACACAGTGGCCAAATTCCCAGTCATTCATCAACATGGGGAAGATTAGAGAACATACCAATGAAAATTCAGTTAGGCCTGAACAGAAAAGAGGACTCTTCAACTTTTCCTGTGACTGATGAGTAAAAGATTTATACCTTGTGTTGCATCTGTTGATGACTTAGGACTAGTGATGCTTTCTGGTGGCCGAATAACGTCTGTGCCGATGGTAACTTCTGTGATGGGCTCTTTGGTGTCGGTGGTCTGTATGTTCAGATGATTTATGGTCAAAATGGGAGTCAAAGTAGGAAGATAGGTAGTGGATTCACCTAGAGAGAGTAGAATCGGACACAGTTCTCTGTTAGATATCTGTGATTCTGCAAAGCAAGATGATTTCAGAGGATCATCATGTGTTGTAAGATGAGAAGCTCTTACATCACTCTGACTCTAAACCAAGAGTCAGACACATTTGTCGGTGCTAAATATATCCCTGTTTCCAGCCTGCAGCATTTATAAACCTGAGATGTTGCTGAGCTCCCAGCACTCACAGAACTCTTATTAACTCATGTGTTCTTGCACAATTTACATTTTTACTAAAAGTATAACGATTATAACAATTATTACTTCGATGTGCGACTTGATGTGCGACGTTTTTCTAGTACTGACAGAACAGCTTTCTGACATAAATAGTGTTTATATTGCTAATAAAGAAGTTGAAGATATTAATTACAAGATAAGATATTTTACAATTATATTGGAATAGAATTATAAAGGCATAGCCTGGGTCAAAGGGTCAACCCGTAGGAGGTGGTGTGTCTGGTACTGAGCCGCAAAAGTCTTTAAATGGTTGTTCAATGTGCTGGATATTTGAACGTCATTCACAAGATCAGATTATGGAGCTGCATAATTTGGTGCCAGTGTCTGATCTTGAGATCTACTGTGCTGTGGCTCTTTTCACCTTCTGTTCCTGCCATATTCATCCTTATAATTCTTTTGCTCGGAGGAGTTGCACTTCAGAGACACTTTAACAGTTTATATAATGATATCTTAAAAACAGTTATTACATATACTGTATATTAGAATTTTTATTTATTTATCTTACCTTGTAGTCTGTCTCTATCTGTGCCAGGGCTTCTGATATGTTGTGGTGCAGGTGGGGGACGAGAGAGGTCCATCCTAATGGCTTCTTTTGGGTCAATGATCTTTGAGGTCACAAAGAGGTCAATGGCTTCATTTAGAGACAAAGTGGTCGAGGCTGGAACAGATGCAGAGGACTCAGCTGGAGGGAGAACAATGGGGGGAATATATTATATTTTATATTATATATATATGGTGAAGGAAATCAGCTAGTAGTCCAGGTTCAAGTAGGGGGCTTTGGATGTGTGAGTACAAAGCAGTCATGACCTTTAACTGCAACAGAAGTGCAGAGGGACCAACAAACCAGTTGTGGCTATAAAAGAGTAAAATATATATATATATATATATATATATATATATATATATATATATATATATATATATATATATATATATATACAGTCCAGAATTATTGGCACCCCTGGTAAAGATGGGTGAAAAAGCTATGGAAAAAAAAGTCTTTGTGGTTAATTAGCTTGAAATATGAGAGAAATCATAATAAAGGCAATATAAAAAAGAAAAAAACAATATGAGACCGTTGTCATCCAAGACACAATTTTTTATCCAAGCGTGCCAATAATTCTGCAGCTGACACTACACAACTCACACAATAAAACCCATTTAAAAAAGCATAAATATTTTTTTTGGTTTTTAAAGCACAAGGTTGTAGACCAGACTGATTAATATTTAGCGCTAGGCCGCATTCATTACTACTGAAAAACTGAAAGGTGTGGTGTGGATTTCAAATCAAAGTGCCAGGTTGAAGTTTTCACTTTGAGGAGCTCGTTAACAGCTCTGGAAGTGAAATTCTGAACCTTAATTAACAAGGTGTTAAAACAAACCACAGACAGACAGACAGACAGACAGGTATAAACAGACAGACTGATAGAAAGATGAGTAGATGAGTCATATATAGAGAGATACAAAAACCCTGGGTATTTAATAGGTTGATATCATGGAGCCCGCAAACAATTCTGACACTTATATTACATTCCTTTTCATACATCACTGAAATAGTTTAAAGCGGAGATAACATTGCTAATACAAGAAATACTCCTTGAAATTTAACATTCCTGGGCATCTATATTACTACTACTAGACATCAACAACATCAGAATTAATAATAATAATAATAATAATAAGGGGAAGAACAAGTGTATAATTATTGTTATTTTTATTTCTGCTAAGGAGGCAGTTTTGAAGGCTCTTACCTTTGAGACTCGGTGTGTTTGTCAGGAGTGCAACACTCCACACCACACACACAAACGCATGCATAATTCACACCAAACAGATGGATTTATTGTCGCTGAATTTCTGATCTTCTCTGCGTTGTTACACTTCTTTGATCATCATCTCTATAAATATCCTCGTGCGTGTGTGGCTTTATCACTTCTGACGCGAGCCAGGTGATGTGAGATCAGTAATACCACTGCGCGCGCGCTCAGATGTCAGACCACACACCCACGTGTGTGTCGGAATGAAGGGGTGTGTGTGTGTGTGTGTGTGTGTGAGAGAGAGAGAGAGAGAGAGAGAGAGAGAGAGAGAGAGCGCGAGAGAGCGCGCCAGGGTGAGTCCGACATCGCCTTATAGGCTCACACACTACACACTGGACCTATTATTCCTCTGTCTTACTCAGTAAGCCATTCCCTTCACTGGAACTAAGAAACCCGAACCTGTTCCAGCATGACAATGTGCACAAAGCGAGCTCCATGAAAACATGGTTTCCCAAGGCTGGTGCTGAAGAACTTGAGTGAACCCTGAATTCAACCCCACTGAACACCTTTGTGTTGGATGAACCGGAACTGGAGCCTCCTCAGTATCCCAACATCAGTACCTGACCTCGCTAATGCTCTTGTGGCCGAATGAACACAAATCCCCAACAGCCACGCTCCAAAATCTATTGGAAAGCCTTCCTGGGAGAGTGGAGCTTATTATATGATCAAAGGGGACTACATCTGGAATAGGATGCTCAACAAGCCCATATGAATGTGATGGTCAGGGGTATGCATAATTTTGGCAATTTACTGTATGATTTCAAACACATTAATCTTCTTTGAGTACAATTTTGTCTACTCCATCTCTGCCTAAACAGAGCGATGCAGCAGCGCTTTATTCTTTCAATCTGTCCAGCTCTTTCGCCTCAACATTTCTAAACTCTGCTTAAACGGATTAGCTTCAAAGACGTGAACTTTCTTGAGAATACAGTCATCAACGCCAGTGCTAACTACCTGAGGTACACCTCTTCCTTAAGTCGTTTCTCGTTAACATGAGCACTGAAAAATGGTGCTCAAAAGAAGCTCTTGCTCTTTTGTTATTGAGGCTCTAACAGTGAAACCACAACATTATCACTTGTGTTTGAGATCGCTGACAGATTTCGTCCCATTAAACTCCATTATAACTGCACTAGCAGCAACATCCCCCGTGACATCAAGGTGACGTAAAACCACTACCTTCTCATGGGAATAACGAAAATATAGCGCTAACTAACGCAATAACACTAGAATTATTTCTGTGTTATGTTTCATACTGTGTACGCAGCATTGTAACGCGGCGACTTTTCGGGTTTTCCGTCTTGAGCTAGCAAAATAGCTCATTTTTATTATGCATTCAGACTGTTTACTGAATCTCTTGTTGAAGTGGGTGGGAACTGGTGCTCACTCGGTGTAGGGAGTAATGCACTAGGCACGATTTGGGACACACCCCAATAGCTAGAACTATACTGAGATTAATCAGAAGGACTGGACACAGACAGTGTGACCCTTTCTGCACACATTGTGCGTGTGTAAATCAGTTGAGGGACATACTATGAAAGCTGTTTCGGTGAAATATTGTTACAGGACATTTTTGTAACCGGGGATAATGTCCGCTTCCTCAGACTCCACCGAGTTTACTGCGGAGGCAGTAGAGAGGGTAGGAGATATCCATTATTCAGTTTAATTCAATTGAAGACAAATTATTATATAAGTATTACATATTGCTAGTGTCTAACCCTGACACATCTGATAAACCTGTATCGGCTTCTGTTATAAATAACTTCTCGTTTTACCTGAATAGCTAGTGTCAAAATTACCAATACAGCGCTTGTGTCCTAAATGTCACCGAACAGTATCCGTAGTGCACTACGAAGTGCGCACAACGCCGTTCTCTATTATGACCTACGTAGTCTACTTGTGTAGCGGCGCCATTTTGAATGCAGCCGTACTCATATAATAAGCGACTGTCATTTAACGTAAATTAACGGTTAAGGTTAGCCGGTGGCTAACTTGTGTTTTTTTTTCTTTTCGAATTGAGTAAGCATGGTGCTAACTTAGTGAATGTAGTTCATTGTGGTTCAGTCTTTTATTATACGGTTTAAAAGTGTTTGAAACAGAAATGCTTTTTGAAAGCGTGAATTTCGAAGTCAACCCAATGTTACACAAGGTTAAAATATAAACAAACAAACAAATAAATAAATGAGCATTGGGCTAGTCAAACAGAAGTAAAGCAGGAAGTACTCTTTATGAGAAAACTGGGACTTATTAAACTACTTTTGAAACTCAGATTTAACCTCTATTAATTATATAATAATAGTAGTAGTAGTAATAATAAATAAATAGAGTATTGTGCAAGTGAATTGTTCTGGGCTCAACTGTTCAGTTTGACAATAATTCAATGAGTAAATACTACTGTATGGAGTGGTCTAAGAGTAAAATAATACATATATATTTACAAATTATTACAGTTGTACATGTAATGTGCAGTCTAATCTAGTGCATGCTATTTAGTGTGTACAGCCGAGGTCAATATAGGAGACTTAGCGTGTAGAAAAGTAACTTGATATCTCAGTAAAGCTCTGCGATACTAATAATAACTGCCAGCATCTGTTGTGTAGCTGGTGTTGGCACTCAGAGCTGGAGGTTTGCCACAATTGAAAGAAATGTTATTTCTTTTGTCATATAGTGCGGTTGAATTGTCAATCCTAATTCGGACAGATGGCGTGTGACCAATTGTTTTGCTGTATCTCCCGCAGGCTCTTCAGCAGCTGTACTATGATCCGGACATGTTGCAGAAAAACGTGGCGCAAAAGTGGCTGGCGCAGGCCCAAGCGTCGCCGCAGGCGTGGCACTTCTGCTGGGCACTGCTGAGCCCGGACAAGGTTGGTACAAAAGTCAATCCAATTTCGGTATATGACTGAGCAGTCAAGAGTGGCTTAAGGACACCACAATGTATCTTTCTCTCAGTTGAAAAATCTTCATATATGCAATTGTGAACGTTATTTTGACCTGAGCAGGTGCCTGAGATCCAGTTTTTTGGGGCGAGCACGCTACACAACAAGATCTCCAGCCACTGGCAGGAGCTCAGTTCCGAGCATCGTGAGTCTCTTCGCTCTCAGCTCCTCACCCACCTGTGCCACTTCGCCCTTGGCCCCAAGGTGGTGCTGACGCGCCTCTGCGTGGCCCTGGCGTCTCTGATCCTCCACACGCTCCTCGATTCCTGGCCCAGTGCCGTGCCTGATCTCCTGAGGGCGTTCCAGGGCGGGGAGGGCACAGCCGAGGCAGATGGCCGGCGCCCAGTCCTGTTAGAGGTGCTCACCGTGTTGCCCGAGGAGCTCCAGAGCAGGAAGTTCACACCAGGGACTCGCGCCAGGATTCAGGCCACCCTGGCGCAAGAGTGGACCTTGTTGTGTCCACTGCTGAGGGAGCTGCTGCGCTGTGAAGACTCGGCGTGCAGCGTGAAGGAGCGAGCTCTGCGCTGTCTGCCGTCCTGGCTCGCACTTGGTGTCGACTTGGGTGAGAGTGAAGGAGTGTTGCAGGACAGCTTGGCGCTACTTAAAGTGCCTGAGCTTTTTGACACGGCTGTGGAGAGCATCGTCGGGTCACTCTCGGTGCCTGACTGGCAGAGGTGAGGGCCAAAGAGTCAAATTTTGAGAAGACAAATTTTCACTTAATGGACCCATAATTTTTTTTTATTTAAAGGTTCAGTGTAATGGCAATCAATTGTGTACGTGTACAAGTATACAAAAACCTATTATAACTACATAAAATTCCATGTACTTCACATATAAATATTGCGCTTTTCTTTGTAACTGTGTGTTTGGCTCAAGTTCTTCCAAAGACTTCCCTCTTCTTGCCAGTCGAATTCAAAATATCCGATTTGCATGTAGGTCTGTGGACAGCCTGGTGAATATGTTGCCCTGTGTTCTGGAGCTCCAGGAGCAGCTGAAGAGGGCTGTACAGGACAGAGACATGGAGACGTCTCACGGGATCTGCCGCGTCGTCGTCGCTCTCGGCGAAACTCACTGCAGGTTGGGTTAGGGTTAGGGTTAGGTCAGGTGGCAGACATTATGACACTATGACACTGTCTCTCTCTCTCTTCATGCCATCAGAACATTGCTGGAACAGATCGGACACTGGCAGGGTTTCCAGGCTCTGGTCGGTATGATTCTGTCCTGCACTGCGATTCCTGGCCACTACCCGGTGGACGAGACCTCCAGCTCGCTCACACTTGCATTCTGGTACACGCTGCAGGTAGGGAAGGACATCGGCAGATTTTAGACTGCCTATAAACTCCATACGTTCAAAGCTTTACATCTTCTGTTAGTCATTTAACAGAAGTCATTATTGTTGGTCAATACCTTTTCAAATGTTTCCTTTACATTGTGTACTTAACGTTAACTGTTACACCTGTCAACATACTGTATATGAACACACACTACCGATCAAAAGTTTGTGGACACTTGACTGAGATGTTTCTCATGATCTTAAAAACCTTTTGATCTGAAGGTGTATGATTAAATGTTTTGAAATCCGTGTTTAAAAATATAATCGTGCTGAGGTATTCATTTCTTTCATTAGAAAAACAATTTACAAAAAAATAATTTTTTTTAAACGGACGACTCAGAGCGAAATATTCCGAAAAGCAACCAAGTGTCCAGTGTAGGTGGGAACTCCTTTAAGGAGTTGCTTTTTACTGTTTAAAAAGCATCTCAGGGAGATTCCTCAAGAAATCAGTCGAGAAAACGCCAAGAATACATTTCTGGAAATTCTAGGCAAAAAGAGTGTCTATTTTGAAGATGCTGAAATACTAAATTATTTAGATTTTTTTTTTTATCACAGCATAATTCCCATAGTAACATTTGTTTTATTCCAGAGTTTTGATGACTTTATTATTATTCTAAACTGTGGGGGGAAAATAAATAAAGAAAGAAATTAGTGTGTTTAAACTTTTGATCGGTAGTGTCTATATCTCTGTAGTAGTTTATAGCGATCGCCGCAACTTTTCTTACAGGACGACATCATGTCACTGGAAACTGAGAAGCAGACATTTTACCTGCAGCTCTACAGACCTGTGTACTTCCAGCTGGTCGATGTTCTACTGCACAAAGCGCGCTTTCCCAACCAGCACGACTACGCCGCCTCATGGTCTTCTGACGACAAGGAGCAATTCAGAACCTACAGGTAACCAAAACGATCAAACAAACCGGAGGAAGTTTTCTTAAACGATTTAATCTTCTTTTTTTTTCTAGTTTCATTTTTATTGAACATTTCTGCTGTACATTTCTGCTGTACATTTCTGCCGAACTAAACATTTCTGCTGAACATTTCTGCTGAACATTTCTGCTGAACTAAACATTTCTGCTGAACATTTCTGCTGAACATTTCTGCTGGACATTTCTGTTGAACATTTCTGCTGAACTAAACATTTCTGCTGAACATTTCTGCTAAACATTTCTGTTGAACATTTCTGCTGAACTAAACATTTCTGCTGAACATTTCTGCTGAACATTTCTGCTGGACATTTCTGCTGAACTAAACATTTCTGCTGAACATTTCTGCTAAACATTTCTGTTGAACATTTCTGCTGAACTAAACATTTCTGCTGGACATTTCTGCTGAACTAAACATTTCTGCTGGACACGTCTACCAAACATGTCTGCTGAACATCACCTTTTCTCTTCTCTCCTCCCCTCCCTTTCCCAAATATTCCATTGAGAAGGAAAAAAAACAAATTGAGCAACACACAGCAGTAAACATTCACAGGTTTTTTTTCTTTTTATACTAACAAAGGAAAACAAAATACCCGCCCCCCGCCCCCCCGGCTACCCAATAACTATCGCTGGTTATATAGATATTGTAAGACCCAACAACAGGCACAAAAATTTAAGTGGGAAGTGTCTGTAACTCCATAAAGTATACGATAAAGGGATGCCATTTATAAAAAAAAACTTGTCCGTACAACCCTTCATCGTATACCTTATTTTCTCGAGTTTTAGAAAAAACATCACGTCCTTTAGCCACTGGGAGATAGATGGGTATTTAGCAGACTTCCAATGCAACAGTAGGGAATGTCTTGCTATAAGGGATGTGAAAGCAATAACATCCTTTTGTATCGAGCTCAATGGAACTGAGTCATCAGGAATCCCAAATACAGCAATCAATGGGCAAGGTTTTAAATCTACCCTGAGAATTGTGGACATGATGGTAAAAAAAACAGACCAAAAACCATGGAGATCAGGGCAGAAGAAAAACATATGGCCAAGATGGCAGGGAGAGCCATGGCATTTATCACACTTGTCCTCTACGTCCGGATACATCACAGAAAGTCTCGACTTGGACAGATGGACTCTGTTTAAAACTTTGAACTGTATAAGTCCAAGATGAGCACAAGAAGTGGTAGACTATACCCTCCCTATAGCATGTTCCCAACACTCCTCACTTATCTGTACTCCTAACTCCGTTTCCCACGCATTCCTAATTTTGTTACTCGACTCACTACCTAGTGCCAGAATAAAATCATAAATCCTAGAAATCGTTCCTCTCTGATGTGGATTGTTTGAAAACAAGCTTTCCCAAGCCTGTTCAGGAGGCGCAGAGGGGAAATCAGGAAAACATCTAGAAACGAAATTCCGAATTTGAAAATACCGAAAAAAATGTGTCACAGGGAGGTCATAAGTGGATGCCAGATTGGCAAAGCTATCAAACACACCATCGGCATACAAATCTCTAACTTGTTTAATACCCTTGTCATACCATACTGAAAATGTGGAGTCCAAACACGATGGAGGAAATAGATGGTTGTTGACTAAAGGACCCAAAGAGGATGCACCTACAAATTTAAAGCGCCGTCTAAATTGATACCAAGTCATAAGTGTGTTGAGGACAACTAGATTATCAGTGTATAGGGAGAGTTTTGTAGGTAAAGAGGAGTAAAGCAAAGCAGGTAAAGAGGATTCCCTACAAGAAGATAGTTCCAATTTAGACCAAGAAGATCCAGGAGATTTAACCCAGTAGCAAAGTTTATGAATGTGCACAGCCCAGTAATAGAATTGAAAATTGGGTAATGCAAGTCCTCCACTAAGTCTACATTTCTGCAATAAAGATTTACTAACCCTTGGTGGCTTCCCTCCCCAAATAAATGTACTAATTATCTTATCCAATGAATCGAAGAATGATTTTGGCAGAGAAAGAGGCAGTTGCTGGAACAAGAAAAGAAACTTCGGTAATATATTCATTTTGACGACATTGATCCTGCCAATTAGAGAAAGGGGTAAGTTACCCCAACTCTGAATGTTAGATTTAACCTTTGAGATAAGGGGAGTGAAGTTAGCTGATAAAAGATTAGATAAAGAACGTGTCACGTTGATACCTAGGTATTTAAAACCTGACTGACTAAAACGATCTAATCTAATATGTAGAGTTGTGTCACCAACATCTACAGTTAAACATGTTTGAACAACTAGCGTTGTTTAGAAAAGGTGTAAACGCTTAAAGGTGTGTTGGAGTAGCAGCTAACGGTGTTTGCCGTGTTGCAGAGTCGATATCTCGGACACTCTGATGTGCTTGTATGAGTTGCTGGGCCCTGAGCTGTTGCGAAAACTGTATGACAAACTCGGTGTGCTGCTGACCGACGCGACACGCTCGCACTCCTCCTCGTGGCAGGTCAGCATCTCGATGATAAACGTTTAATATCTGTAGAAATTGATACCATGATTTATATATTGTCGTATATATCATATATCTAGTGATCACTTCCTTGTTCTATCCGTCTTTACCAACTTTATTCTCTATACGGAGGATATAGAGGCGCTGCTGTTTGGTTTCCAGTCCATAGCCGACACGGTGGACGTCGGTTACTCGGACGTGATTCCAGGTCTGATCGGCCTCATTCCGCTCATCTCGGTGACCAGCGTTCAGCTCGCAGAGACCGTCATGCTCACGCTAGGTACAGTACAGCAGACACGCGAACCAGGATGTGTGAAAATATCCACGTTAGGCATGTGTCGAAAAATGTCTTATCGTATCATATCCTTACAGTTTCGTATGTATTTTGTACACACAGTACAGTATACGCAGAGCTTTCGTCTGTGTTTGTTAGGCTCTCTGGCCGAATGGTTGGCCGATCACCCAGTCATGGTGCCGTCCGTCCTGTGCATCGTCCTGCCTGCCCTGTCAGACGCTGACCTCTCCGTACCAGCTGTCTCAGCGCTGAAGAGAATCTGCCGCGAATGCAAGCATCACCTTTACCCACATGCCAACGACATCCTGGCATCCTCACAGGTACACGAAAAAAAAAAATCCTTCACTGTCTTTCTTCCCTACTAGTAGAACCCCGTTTAAGCTTTAAGACATTGAGAACTATATATCCGTTGAGAGCCACCGCTTTTATTTTTTAAATTGTTTTCTAATAACATAAAGATTAAAGAAGATGCGAACAAGAATGAAAGGAATCTCAAAAAAAGAGTAATGAAGCAAAATGAATAATGAATGAAAGACACTGAACCGCTTGGTACCAGGTGACGTATGATGAAAACTTAGAATGATCTTATCTTTTTTTTGGAATTACAGCTCTGAAAACGTGTTTGTCTTTTTCTTCTTTTTTTTTCCAGGATGCACTCGTTAAGAAAATCCACAAGGTCAGAATTCCTCTCACCCACACAAGATCACACCCAGTGCTCTTTACATCCATGTTAGGGATTGATCATTGAGCATTATTTAAAAAAAATAATAATAATTTCCCCCCTTACAGAGCCCTCAAAGCATGTGGCTCATGCAGGCTCTGGGATTTTTACTCTCAGCCATGCCGGACGAGGAGATCCCGGAAAAACTGCTCTCGCTGCTCTCGCCTCATATCCGGGAACTGGAGAGGCTGGCTGATCAGGTGGTACGGACCAAACCGACAAAAATCACGTAAAACTCAGCGGAGAATGCAGCTTGGTCCTGTAACAGTAATATTATTACTTACGAAAGGCATCTGATTCTAGATAACGTGTTCTAATGAGAAAATCTGCTGCATGTTAGCTGCCTGAATCATTTCGTTTCATTTATGGGAAAATAATCAACTTTTGAGGTAGGAGGAGTAACTCTGCTTATTTTTCTATAACAGCTCGGCTTTATTCCTTACAAATCACTGTCGTACGGCACGTTGTTTTAAATGTCTCGACATTAACTCGAGTGATTATCTTAGGGGTCACTCGTAATTAACACTTGTTGTGTTTTCTTGTCTTGTGCTATAATCTCGCAGCCCAGCCCTGCCACTAAATGCTTCACACTTCATGTTCTGGGCCTGATCTCCAGCCTGTTCTCCACTCTTGACTTGAGCGCGCACGGCGAAGGACCAGACGGGGTTAAAGGTTGCAGATTTGCTGCTCACAGCAATCCGGTAAAAGAAGCCTGGGAATGTTATAAAGCATAATTATAAAGTTTATTGATATCTGATTAGCGGTTAGGAAATGAATCATTCTGGATTTTTTTTTTTCAGGTAGTAGTCGTGCTACAGCAAGTGTTTCCTCTCATCCAGACACTCCTGAGCAAGTGGCTGAAAGACACCGAAGTGGTGGAGGTGAGTCGAGTGTGAACGACCGTACCTGCCTATAGTTTTTTGTAAAAGAAAAAAGTACCCCGAAACTGTAAGCATAATCTGTATTCGTTCTTCCATCTCTTTCTCGTTTCGCTTCTTCCACAGGCCTCGTGTGCCGTTTTCGAGAAATCGCTGAAGACCCTCGGCGGCGATTTCGCTCCTCTCGTACCTCAGCTTTGTGAGCTGATTAGTCAGATGTTCAGCGCCTTTCCGCAAGCCTCTGCTTTGGATCTCGTACGACAGGTGGAACAGTGTGGGGAGGAACGCGCATTTCAACAGCTCTGGCTGTGCTTTGCTCGAACACGTCACACTAACCACACTTTCTCTTCGCTGTTTTGTAGTTGCTTCAGATATTTGACTGCGACAAGGAACACGTCTCGTCGATTGCTGCGGTTCTGGAACTTGTCACGAACGTCACCGTGTCTGTTTTTCAGCATGGTAAGGGATCCTCTTCATCGTGCGTCGTGCGCCAACGTTAACGAAAAGTGCTGTTCCTCCTTTTATTTCGATCGGGGTTTTTTTGCCATCTTCGGGGCTGATTCTAATACAACCCAATTCCAAAAAAGTTGGAACACTGTATAAAATGTAAATAAATGTCAATAAAAACAATGCAATAAACCCATATGTTATTCACAATAAAACATAGAAAAATATTTTTAAATTGCTGAAAGGTATATGCAGGTTTAAAGCAACATATGTTTCCATCCAGATTCCATCCCATCTTTAATTCTGAAAGACTCTACCTCTCTAAGATATTCTTAAAAAAAAATTTTTTATACCCAATCATCTTACTGACCTGTTGCCAATGAACCTAATTAGTTGCAAAATGTTCCTCCAGCTGTTTCTTTTTAGTTAACACTTACTTTTCCAGCCTTTTGTTGCCCCGTCCCAACTTTTTTGAGACGTGTTGTGGCCATCGAATTCAAAATTACCTTCTTTTTTTTTCTTAAAACGGTACATTTCCTCAATTTAAACATTTGATATGTTTTCTATGTTCTATTGTGAATAACATATGGGTTTATCAGATCTGCAAATCATCGCATTCTGTTTTTATTGACATTTTACACAGCATCCCAACTTTTTTGGAATTGGGGTTGTATATAATCATCTCACGCGAAGTATGCCGAGCGTCAATACTCGCTACTACAGTCATCACTGTGTGATGTTGCAGGTGCAAGAGACCATCCTGACGTGGTCGAGTCGTTTATGAAGCTTCATGCACAGGTCGGTGATTTTTTTTTTCTCTCTTTACTCTGGTCTTTGCTTCACGTTTGCATTAAAAAAAAATTTTAAAAAACCCAGAACCTTTGCCACTGACATATGATGTACAACGATGTTTGATGTAGTTCTTTTTCAAATGTTTCCTGCTGGTTTTACAGGTTTTGAAAAGGAAAGCAGATCTGTATTGCTCCGAGGGTCTTGATATCAGAGCGGTCTTCTACTGTGGTGAGAGCCTCAAGTGGCGCATTTATACCCAAACACCCGCTGTTTCAGATAAACGAAATCCCTCACAGCTCACAGGTGAGTTGTTTGTTTTGTTTATTTCCTTTCCCCTGCTTCCTCCTGCAGGGATTTTAGCTCTCAGATTTCCCGAGACGCCCACTCTGAAGTCCACTTGCGTGCTGTTTGTAAGTTGTGCTGCTTTTTTTTTCCTCGATTGCACCGAAACACCGATCTGTTCCCGGGAGAAGCCCGTTGCCTCAATCTGGTACCTGTTATCATCTTCTATGTTATTTTTTTTAATCATATCAAATTGCGTTCAGACAGAGCTGATGTCTCGCTGCGAGGACGTCCCTGACGTCCGAGGTGTGCTGCAGGAGGAAGGCCTGCTGCTTCTTCAGACCCTGCTGGAGGTCAGGCACGTCGCTCGCTTTAATATATAAAGAATAAAACACTTGGGTGAGTGCCGTTCCAGGAAAATAATCAGTGATAACCTGGAGTTACTGTTACCACCAATAAACCGAGTCGAGTTATTTTTCGAGCACACCCTGAAGTGTTTTATTCCTCATGTACAGCAGCGAATTACTGAGGAGTACAATTATTTATTTATTTATTAACAAATGTGTAAAACATGTTCACCTTTTAAGTGTTTATAGCTATATTTAGTTATGTTTTAGTGTTGCAGAACATCTGAAAACAGGTTCATTCCTGTTCTCACTTACATTATAGTAGTAGTGTGAGTGTTCGTGTGTGTGTGTGTGTGTGCGCGCGTAGGCTATTGGTATCCAGGCTCCCCGGGGCCTGCAGGAGCACCTGGCCGAGGTTCTGTTCTCCATCAGTCTCCACTGTCCCAGCTTGCTGGCGACTCGGTTGAGAGACGCCCTGCAGCCTGACGTCTTCACCTTCTTCCCCTTACTCACTCCGGAGCGCAAAGAGTGTTTCTGCCAGCAGATCCTCAGGTGAAATAGGCAACAGCTCACATACTCTGGCCTCGTCTTATATCTGGGATTTGAACTAATGACCTTTCAGTCACTATTACAGAACCTTAACAACTCAACTAAAGGATGAAGAAGCTTTAGCAATGACACTGGCCCTTGTCGGTGATAGAAGAAGGTTTCGAGTTCACATCCCGCTTAACAGCTAAGATTCATGGTCAGGTTGGATTGAAAGTCTTTTCAGACGTACAAAAGTTTGTGCACCCCAGTACAAGGTAGAAATAGTGTCTCTCAGGGGGTGGGGATAGCTGCTACTGTCGAGTCCTTGGTGTGAGATACTCAATCCCCAAAAAAACCTTTGGATTAAAAAAAAAGTGCCATGCAAATGAGGATGACAAAGAAATGAAATTTATAGCAACAAGAAATATGGCATTTAGGGACTGGTATCAAAGCTCACAGCTGTTTTTCCTCCTCCTCCTCAGGGAACAAGTGAGTAAGCGAAAGATGAGGGACATCGTGAAGGAGTTTTCCCTGTCGTGTCGGGGTCTACAGGGAACGGAGGACACTGCGGATTACTGAACATCCAAGTATTTACGGACACTTCACGATCAAACCTGAAGAGATCACGGTTGTGGAAAAAAACCCAACGCACAGAGGTCTCTGTGTTTGCCTTTTTTCCAGACTTTTAAAATCACAAGGTCGTGGTTTTCGGACTATTTTCATATTATACTGTATAGGGTTTTTTTTTTTAAATGTGTGTTCAATCTAAGCAAGAACTGTGCACTACTTTATCATCAGCTGCCTTCACAAAGCCATCGACATGGTCCCAGGTTCTTCTCCCTGGTGTCGCTGATTACAGAGTTTGCACTCAGGTGTTACACTTTGTTACTATTTTATATCGGAATTCTCCATTCCGATGGGTCAGAAGGTGTTGCTTCAGTGTTTATATTTAAAGTGCTCGTTCTAATTCATCTCGACGCTGAATAATGGGGGGAAAAAAACCAAAACAAACAAAGTTTTCATAAACCACTAACAGAGATCCTGCAGTAGTGTGTTTATTTCTGTACGGTTCTATCTGTAGCATAATGGGCCGGCGGCCATTACGACAGCCGTGTAGATAAACCGTTTTCTCTCTGCTTTACATTACACCATGTCCTTTTGCACTTTCACTTTCACGTGATACAAGTAATAAGAAAGTCATCGGGACGATAACAAAACAAGACTCATTCGTCCGTGGGTGGTGGTGTGGGGGGTTTGGGGGGGGGGTGGTTTAACGAAGATAAGACACTGGGAGGAGTGTGGAGAGGAGGAAGAGACATTGGGTTTCCGTGTGAAAAGTTGCAGGTCCTCCTCCAGCCTCGGACGCTACCGTATCCTGGTGAACAGATTCAGCACCGACTTGGATTCCTAAAACAGCAGGACAAGAACGTCAGTCATTTGAGTTTTACCCATAATGCAGTGCAGCGTGAGAAACGTCAGGAAATCAGTTGTGCGAACGTGGAAAACGTAGGTGCGTGTAAATTGTAAAGGCATTCTGAAACTATTTTTAAGCAGAGGGATCTAGATTTTGTATTGATGGCAATATATAGTTTTTCTACTTTGTGTGGATGTGTGTGTCTAACCTTGGTGCAGCGTGTTTTGCTGAAGACGTTCCAGAACCTGAGCGTCTCGTCTCCTGCACCTGTCACTATAGCCTCGCCGTCTGGAGACACAGCCTGGTGAAGACACACACACACACACACACACACACACACACAGTTAGAATTCTGTAAAGGAATTTAATTCAATCACGTGATCAAACACAGTTCCCGCTCACCAAGTAGAGCACACGGTACGAGTGTCCGGTCAGTTTGGCCACCTGCGTGAGTGACGGATATTTCCACACCAGGATCTGGTTTTGCGAGTAGCCGTGCGTGCTGACCTGAAAGACACCGGCAGGGTGTGTGTAAGTCCTCTCGCTATGTCCTAAACCACTCGCTACTCTCTACGTGTGCGTGTTCTCTCACCAGCTCATTGGCATGTTTGGACCAGGCCAGGTTGCAGACCTGTGAGCCGGTGTCTGTGCTCTGTAGCGCCTGTCCAGTGAGTGTGTTCCAGAAGCGCAGGCAGCGGTCGGCTGTGCCTCCTCCGGACGCCAGCAGGCCGTGCTGATGGGGCGACCAGGCAATGGCCTTCACCGCTGCTAAATGCTCACTGTACTGCTGCACGGGCACCAGGCTCGAGCTGTTCCACACCAGCAGCTACACAAAGCAATCTGTTAGAACGTCATCAGCATGACTTATCCTCCTCCTCGTTTGCACCGCGTCCTCACCTTGTTGTCGTTGCCTCCAGAGGCGAGATGCTGGTGGTCAGGGGACCACTTGAGGCCGCAGACTTCCTGTCTGTGGCCCTGCAGTCTCCTCTCGGCAGCAGGCGGCGCGCGGACATCCCTCTGCAGGATCACCCTGTCCCTGCTGCCCGACGACAGCTGCTCGCCGTTCCACGCTAACGCTCCTGAGACGCAAACCTGTTATTACGTTACGTTCCAAATTGATAGATAAAATTTGCACGGATACTTTTTTTTTTTTTTTAAGCCTAACCCTAACTCATCCGATCAAAGGGAAGCATTAATACGAACCGACACGAGCCGAATGTCCTTCCAGGCTGGTTAACTTCCTCCCTCCGGCTGCGTCCCATATCTGCACAAAGCCTTTGTGGGTTCCTACAGCAACCAAGCTTCCCTATGATGCAACATAAGCAGTAACGGTTGTAAAATATGACACAGCTACATCATATTTTAGGATGTTTGGATTATAACATGCCAAATGCTACTTCTTTCCAAGTTATATTCTTTTAAAGGATTCATTAAGTAGTAATGTTTAATGTCAAAACTTTTGGAGTCATAAGGAGATTCCCCCTAATAAAAAAAAAATAAAGAACTCTGAACTCACCCTCTCGTTCCAGCAGACTGAAGTCACAGAGTCTCCATCTACTGACAAATCACATAACCTTGTCACCTGTGAACAAAAACTACACATAATAACCACTACGCTGATGAATCAGCAGACCAAAAATGATTTGCTACAACATTCCTTTACGCACCTGACTGGTACAAGCACTCCACAAGTACACGCAAGCACCAAGACCGACACTGAGCAGGTTTCCAGCTGACCAGTCTACCTGTTAACACCACAGAAGGCGTTAGAGTTATAGGTGGAAACGCTGTTGGGGAACATTCAGTATTGCAGATGTCACATAAAACGGCTGTGAGGGTGTGGCCTCTGAAACTGTCAGTCTTAGTGACTGAGGTGTGGTCTCTATACCTGTCAGGCCCAGTAAAGGAGGCGTGGCCATTAAATCTGTCAGTCCCAGTAAAGGAGGCATGACCTTTATGTTTATAAGTCTAATTGAAGGAGGTGTGGCTTCTAAACCTGTCAGTCTCTATTCAGTAAAGGAGGGGTTGTCTTTATGTTTGCTGGTCTCAGTGAAGGCTGTGTGGCTTCTAAATCTGTCTGTCTCAGTGAAGTAGGCGTGGCCTCTAAACCTGTCTGTCTCAGTGAAGTAGGCGTGGCCTCTAAACCTGTCAGTCTCAGTGGAGTAGGTGTCGCCTCTAAACCTGTCAGTCTCAGTGGAGTAGGCGTGGCCTCTATACCTGTCACAATGATCCTCCGTTTTTTTCTCTTAAAACTGTTTGTGTAATTCTGAATCACACTGCAAGTATATTGCAGTGTACTGCCTGTTTTTAAGTTACTGTATTATTCTACTTCCTTAAAAATAAGAATTGTAACAGAATATAATCGTTAATAATATAAAATACATGTGTGTACCAGGTTAAGGTAGAAGTCATCCTGCAGCTCCGGTGCATCCAGAACTTTGAAGGGGATTTTGGAGATCTTTCGTGCTGGCTTTCGTGGTGACCGCAACAGCTTGTGACTAAAGAGACACACACACACTCAACACTGGGCCCCATATGGACACGTAAAGCAAATATGTGAGAGGAAATGAGGAACATGCCTCTGGCTACCTTTTGTTGCTGAGGGGTGAGAGGGAATACGGAGAGATTTCATTGCCACTGTCAAAAGGCACTCTCTTTGTGTGAGTTGTGTACTAGAAGAGACGCAAAAAAAAAAGGAAATCATGCTACCTTTGCCTACAGCATGAGCAGAGTGATAAATGCATGTTTGCTCTGGGAGAGACTCACCCTGAAGAGGCTGTGTATGTCCTGGGAGAGGATGGCGTGCCGTCGGTCGTCTGTGTGAGGGTCAGGTACGGTCTCGATGCCCGCTCCCAGGAGCTCGTTCCGCAGCAGAGCAGCATAAGCCACTGCGTCTGTACAGATATACGGATTAGAGACCGCGATACCTGCATATAATGCACATCTATACTCGTTTTAACAAATGCTTAATTGCGCTACAGGTTTTACCGAGCAACATATCACATTCGAAGCACAGTAAAGGTCCAAAGGAGGACGTATACTCAAACACAAAAAGACAAACTTTACCCTTTCCAGAGTCTGCACTGGCGTCCTTCGAGCGCTGATTCTGGTTAGGAGACCAACAGTTTTCCTGCAAAATCAATAAATAACTAAGCGAGGTGACATTTTGAGGGGAAAATGAAGGCTCAAATAATGAACGTGACTTGCATTGGCGTAATGGAAGTTGATGCTCCAGTTGCTTCCTGCGCGTGTGGGGATGAATCTGTCGCCTGAATTAACACTGACTGGACTGCATGCGGCAAAGCCGGACTGCAAGGGGAAAGAAATATGTGTGTGTGTGTGTACATTTTATATATATATATATATATATATATATATATATATATATATATATATATATATATATATATACACACACACACACACATATATACATATACACACACATCATATATATACACACACATACATATAAAAAAAAAAAAACATCTGCAGAGACATGATTTCCTTCATAGTATGAAGCTGACTCAAGAAAATTATACTCCTTACCTTGGACATGTGACCATCGGGCAGGTTCTGATGGTTGATCTGCCTGAGTAGGCGTCTCTCATAGTCCTGGTCCATTTCCGCTTTGTCTCTGCCTCAGTCTCCACATGCAGCCCCTCCCACGTCATCCATCCCTGGACAAAAAAAAAACAACAAAAATCTTATCACAATATTTCAAAAATAGACGTTTCCACACCATGCATCACAATTGCAATTTTGTGTATTCTTCTGAACCTATGTGAACTGTATGTCTTCATCCAACACCACAGGTGTTCATTTAACCCCGCAGGCATTTATTCAACACTGTAGGTGTTCGTCCGACTCTAAAGATGCCCAGTGGCTCTAAACGTGTTCGTCTGTCTCTAAAGGCTTTTCATCCGATACTGCTGCCATTAATCAGAGTCTAAAAGGTTCTTGTAGAACTCGAGAAATGTGTTCGTCTTAACCTGCAGGTGTTGATCTGCCCCTAAAGTTGTTCAGCTGCCTCTGACGGTGTTCATCCAATTCCAAAAGATGTCATCTGACTCTAAATGAGTTCGTCCAACAAGGCAGATGTTCATTCACTCTAAAAGCTGCACATCTAGCACTGCAGGTGTTTATTCAACTCTAAAGATGTTTATCTGGCACTGCAGGTGTTTATCTGAATCTAAAGGTGTTCATCTGGCACTGCAGGTGTTTATCTGAATCTAAAGGTGTTCATCTGGCACTACAGGTGTTTGATATGACTCCAGTCTCTAAAGGTGTTTGTCCAACTACAAAGGTGTCGATCTGACCCTGCAGGTGTTCGCCTTTCTCAAAAGTAGTTAATCTGTCTCCAGTGGTATTCATCCAGCTCTAAAAGCTGCTCAATCTCTTCTAAGGGGGTTCAGTCGTCTCTAAACTGTAGATGTTCAACCCTGTTTGTTTACATTCCACAGCGCAGGTGTTTATCCAACACTACGGATGCTCATGTACCAAACAGAGAAAACACATACCAAAGTCTTAAGCACTTTAGTATTAAATCGTTGTTCTGTAAAAACCAGTGCTACATTCTAGCTGCACATGGAGTGCACACAGTTGCCATGGGAGCTCCCTGACAATCATAAACACAACTAGCATTAGCAACTAACAAACAGTTTGCTTGGGAGAAAAAAACACCTGAATGCAGCAATATTGCTCTCCATAACACCTCCAATTAACTGTTTGATCAGTGTTAGGTGTAAAATAAAAGCTGACATTATCGTGACTCGATCAGCTAGCATCCTACTCCAGCTAGCTAGGTGTAGACAACCTTACCTGTTTTGCTGCTCATGAAACGCAGTTATGGGGCAGTTTCAGTATCCGACCTCTCATTTTTCAAGATGTATGTGCTGACCAAAGTTCAGGAAACACGGGTTTTCTGTCTTATTGAGCTGTGGATAGATCCGCAGTTAGTTTCCTGAGAAGACCGAGTGAAGCTGAATGTTTACGTTTCTGTCAAGATGGCGGAACAATCAGCTGCGACGCTTTATTTTTTTACACACCTGTATTACAAAAGACATGCCTCCCGCGCCCGGTAAAAACGGCAGTTTTATCGGAATGCGGGTGGGGAAAGAAGCTGGGTGCTCTACGAGAATTTAACAGAACGTGCCTGTAGGGGGCGCTCTAATACTAATATTAATAACAATTATTCTTTAAAAAAAATATTTAAAACAAATACTTTTTATCCTACATTTTTAGTAATTCATTCTGATATATTTAACTGTGTTTATTTTATGTATTTAAATGTTCATGGTTTTCGTAGTAAAATTTCCAATGTAGGCCTCCATCATCATCATCATTCCTGTTTCTACTGATTCAAACAATAATTCATAACAAAATATATAAATACAGTAGAAAATATGCACAGCAGTAGATATCTCACATATCACACAAATTATTTCACTTTTTTTATTTATTTCAGGAATAACATCAATAAGAAAAGATGAAATAAGGTTACTTTAGTTCTTAAATAAATCAAACAAACTGAATCTACAATAATCGACAGTAGTAATCGTAGCATATTCTTTTCATGGTCGAAAAAATTATCTGCTTTCTTTAACACAATGCATAGAGAAAATATTATAGATATTTGTAGTGTATTTTTGTAGCGTGTTTCAGTAGCGATATTCAGGTTGGCTTTGAACAATTAAGATGTAATAAAGCTACAATAATACTCTACAATAATATTTCTGAAGGTCACAATCTGAAGCTTCCAATGTTGGTATTTCAAAAAGCGTAAACTATATATTTATTTGTTCGTCCATTTTTCAGTAGCTACACAGGCGTTATATCGACTTATCAGACATTTTCAATCAGAATAAACAAATTAATTACTTTATCGCCACAAGTCTGTTATAAGATGAGTCAGGACACTGTTGGGTTTCTGTGTGTAGAGTATCATGACTGTGCATTTAGCTGCTGGTAAGCAGGGTGATGGGAAAGGGAGGGGCATCAGCCTGCTGCTGGTCAAACAATTCACACCTCTCCACAATAACATTGGTCTAACGTAGATAAAAGGGACAGCAAAACTAATGAATTTTTGATTGTAAAAAAAAATTCTTCCATACGAAATACGTATGAAAAACTGCAAATTTGTAAAGCTCTAATTGTTTTCATTCATATGAAACATTAACCACTACTGTGGTTAAAAGACTTCAGTAAAACGAGTTAAGCTGCCGTATAGGTTGTAAAAACGCAAAATCTGAAGTGATGCGTTATCTAGCTATTAATTGCTTGAGGTTTAATCAGCCATATGGGATTGTGACTAATCAGTTTCATGTCTCTGTGTGTGAGAAACGCATGGATGAGTCCAGGCCTGTCTGTGCTGAGATGCAAGAGAGAGCTGGGAGAACCACAAGGAGGCCAGAGTGGGTTTTAAACAGAAGCACCACAGCAGGTGAAAATGGTGGCCTGGAAGGAATAGATAATGATGATGCGTGTTAGGATCGCTGTTCCATCACAGCATCTCAGTTATACCTACTACATCCTAATGACAAACCCGTAAACTGTTTTTCACTGATGTCAATTAAACAATCAATAATAAAGCGAACTGTAATCTGATTAGGCAGGATTTAAAATGTATCCCTCTCTGATTACAAGTAGGCATTTTAGTAACTAGATTACATGTAGTCCATAAACACACACACACACACAGCCAGTTCAGTGCTGCTGTGCAAGTAGGATAAGTCTTAAAATTGTACATCTGTCAGATAAGTAGGACAAGTCTTCAGTCATACATCTGAAGCTGTATAGTGTAATCCCTTGAATGAGATTTTTCCCTTTGTCATCATTACATTAAATCTGACTTGGTCCCAGAAAGTACCAAAGTCCTGCGGGTGCTATTCTTGGTGTGTGGTGGTCGTGTGATTTCTTATTGCCCAGATGAGGATGTGGTCAGGAGCTGAAAGTGAAAGCGTCTGCCTTGTGATTAGACATGAGGGTTGTGTTGATATTTCAATATGATGCAGAATACTAGTTATATTGTGAAACATCTATGAAACAAGTTAGTCTGTTATGACTTGTTATAACAGCCATAATCATCACCAGCCTCTATAGAAACAATAAGTATTAATATAAACCTGTAATTTGTAGTTGAAATAGTTGCTGTTTACTGTCAGAGCAAATTAATCAATACCTTCTGACCAATGAGAATACCTTTTCTGTTGTATAATAAATGATTATAGAGAGATGTAAAGGAACCCTTGGTAATCTGTATATGGTAACTTGTGCGTAAGAACGACAGTTGCTTTTTGTTCATATTATGCCTTCTTTTACCATTTCTTTCCACTCTAAACCCAATTTCAAGCAATCCAACTGAATGCTTTGTGTTTGTTATAAAGCCATTGAAACTCTGAAAACACCACACAGGCCTTGTCTCTAACATTATAGATTGCAATTTACTCACGAATAATTTGTGTGTTCCTGTGTTTGAAGCAGTTAACCCTTGAACTTGGTTTATTTGAATGAAAGCAGGCAGCTGTGTTTTAATATACACTCTTTGTTTCCAGACCCCTCTTATCAGTGCCCTCAATGCCGTGCCCATGGCAACAAGATGGACAGACAAAGCAATGCAAGACAGAGGATGAGAAAGGAGGGACGAAATGTGCAAATGACAGCTTCTCTTACTTCATGTGTGGTCAGAGAATCACCGAAATTCAGCGACAGTGCCCAAAATGTGGTCTAAACTCCTGCTGAAATGAGGTTACGCGTAGACAGATGAAGGAATGCTCACTAAATAAACACACAGGACTTCCTGCAAGAGGCCGAGTGACCAAATCTTAAGAGAGCACCTCTTCGAGCATGTAAAATCACCAAGCAAGAGGAAGTAAGAGCCACAAAGATCCTAAAGGTGTGGCTATGTACTGTATAAAGAGTCATAACTAACTTGGATGACAAATGAGCTAACACTGGTTTCCTCTCATTCTATCACTGTGACACAGCACAAAGGGATGAGTGTGTAGACAAAATCACTACTGCTTTCCTTTAACTTTATCTGTAGTAGATTGTAGATACAACTGTACTATTCATAGTTGATTGATAATTGATAACTGAATTCTAAGCCAATATTTTAGGGGGTTCAATCAGCCGGAATCGGACACTACATGAATTCCATAGGACAACTTTAACATCTGAAACAAGTCAGACCCATCAAAATTGCTCAGACACTCCTCACCTTTGTAACTGGATATCTTGGTAGTTACTCCGAAATGATTAGTGGTATAGTTTAGAGTAATATGCTTTCAAATGATTACCAGAATAATAAACTGGGAGTTTAAGGGGTTTAAAATCTTTTCTGAAAACCATCAAACGCATCTAGAATTGGTCATGGGTCAACAAATACCGAAATATAATATTTTTCAATATGAAACCACCAGGAACCTGCAGAAACCCCTGAGGGTCTCTGTGATTTTTAAAGCACCGTGATAGTTTGGGCTTGCATGAGTTTACATTAAAAAAAAACCAACAACTTCATCCCAGAACTGATAACCAATTTTATAGCGTTATGCTTCAATTTGTTTGACCTATTTTCCATTCCATGGAAAAGCAAGGATTTGACAAGAAACATTACCAAGTTAACATTGAAGTGTGGCCTAACAAAGCTCCTAATATCGCACTCATTAGGAGGCTACTTGACACAGGCCACAAATATGACATATGACAAAGGTCTGTCATGGTTAATTTTATTACGAAATCAGATTCAAGTGTTATGAAGAGGGCCAAGAGCTATGATGAGCCTCCAACCCCCCACAGAAATGCATTTGTCACCCTATATCTCAATCATAAAGATTTCTGTGCATACCACATTCGGGCTGCATCTTTAAGAGATTTTGTTCCCTAACTCAAATCCCTGATAATCAAGTCACCTTGCAAAAAAGTCAGCTAAATCACAAAAAGTAGTAATTAGGAGTAGGTAAGTATTACAGTCAAACGTGAGACAGGCCTCTTTTTTTTCCAACTCTTTTCAAGAGTGTAATGTTAGTTTACTCAGAAACTGGGGCTAATCTCAAGGCACTGGATCATATCACACAATCCTTGTTTTACTTTATCGTTTCCTTGGCATTATGACAAATATGCTAGATGACAGAAAATGTGCAGAGTCATGCTAGCCGAGGCAGAACGCAGAACAGTCAACTCCAGGCTTTTTTCTACCGCTATGTATCCTGCGGTGGGTCAATGAAGTCTCGCGAGATTTCAGCGTGAGTATATAAGCGCGAGCGACGGTGGATCAATGGGTTTTCCGAACTTCCCACAGAGAAACTGAACCGGAGGTATGCTTTTTAATATGCTTAAAAAGACAAAAACTTTTGTAGTTATATACTTGTGTATCTATATATGGTTTAAATACTCGTTTTGTGTTGAAACGTATTACTTCTGTGTAAAATGCACGTGCAGCTATTTTAACAACGTTTTCGCTGCTAATATGAGTAAAAATAAATAGTAACGCGATATATATATATATAAACCCAAAGCGCATTCAAAAATTATATGCTTATTAACCTTTTATATTTTTATATGGCGTGCTTGTTTTGAGGCAGAACCTGTTGAATGGGAGGGCCCTAGTTTGGGTTGAATCCGAACAAGCTCCCGAACTGATTATATAGTGCAATAAGTACGGTGTAGAATGCATTATTTAATACTCGGTATAGTGCGCCGGCGTAGGGATTAGGGACCCATTTGGAACGCAGCCACACACAAAAAAAAAGTTAATCTGCGTTTATTCTGTTCTAAAATGGCTGTTTTAATATTTTGTGCAACCTACAGCGGGAATAGATGATTAAATTATGTTTAATTTGTTATGAATGAGATTATTTAAATGGATGAATGGCTGTAGTAAGTATTGGTTGTGCTGGACTTTGCCTGGAACAAATGTTGCGAAATTGAGGAAGTGATAAACCTGCATTTAGGTTTCATTCAAACTGAGCTGCAATGTTTATTGCATGATAATCGAATGGAGGTTACTGGTTTTCAGTAATCACTTTCATTCATTTAATGCATTTGTTCTTGTTTTTGTCATCTAGTATTACATGATCTTGACGTTGACTAATATGCACTTTTGAGAACAGATACCTGCAACCCTTCAATCATTTCATTGTGGGTTTTTTTGTTTTGTTTTTTGTTACTTTGTTCCTCTTTGCAGTCCAACAGAAGATGTCAGCTGGCAAAGCACAAATCGGCAAACCTGCCCCCGACTTCACAGCCAAGGCAGTGATGCCTGATGGCCAGTTTAAGGATCTGAAGCTGTCAGATTATCGAGGTACGACCTATTATTTTTGCGTGATATCAAATACAGGAAGTCGCAAGACCGCTAATTAAGAGTGACTTTTCTGCAGGGAAGTACGTAGTTTTCTTCTTCTACCCTCTGGACTTCACCTTCGTGTGTCCCACCGAGATAATCGCCTTCAGTGATGCGGCAGAGGAATTCAAAAAGATCAACTGCGAGGTCATCGGTGCGTCTGTGGACTCTCACTTCTGCCATCTGGCCTGGTGAGTGTACAGTGTGTGTTTTTTTTTTTTTTTTTTTTTTTTTTTTCCTGATGGAAGAATTCAATATGCAAGATCAAATGTTTGCTTAGATGATTCATCACAACATTAAGATTTCTTCTCCGTCTGTGTGTCAGGATAAATACCCCCAGGAAGCAAGGTGGCCTGGGACACATGAAGGTCCCTCTGGTGGCTGACACCAAACGATCCATCTCTCAAGACTATGGTGTACTGAAGGAGGACGAAGGCATTGCTTATAGGTGTGTTTTTAAGTTTCTGAAGTGTTTCCTGGGAGCAGAGATGATTGTGATCTGTGCAGTCATTGGAAAGCTACCAATCAAAACAAAAGATCAGCCAGGGGTTGGGATTTGGGACACATCTGTAGGTACAAGTTGTGGTTCTGAATGATCAGTTGAAATCCATTCATACTGGAATTGAAATCTCATTTACAGTTTCTGTGGCAGGTTGGAGGATGTCACCAGTACAGAACCATGGGTATCTTGGTGGGCTGTATGTGTGCATCCCCTAAAGTTCTGTTTTGATCGTTTCTTCACAGAGGCCTCTTCATCATTGATGATAAAGGTATCCTGAGGCAGATAACCATTAACGACCTTCCAGTTGGTCGCTCGATCGATGAAACTCTGCGTCTGGTGCAGGCTTTTCAGTTCACCGACAAACACGGAGAAGGTGAGTGATGGTGAATTGAATGATTGATTTTTTTTTTAATAAATGATTAATACAAATCGGTATTAATAGGCTTTAGTACAAACAAATGAATTATAATCCTTTTTTATTTGCCTGAGATGGTTCATCTCTTAAACACTGGAACATGACTCTGGCTATAAACATTAATAAAACTAATGTGACATTAAAATGCCTACTTGCACAAAAACATGTGAAGGTAACCATTGTCTTGAGTTTCATCTAAATGATATCCGAGACCTATAATATCGAAATATCCAATTTCTTGAGTGTGAGCATTTTCTTAGTCATTACACAAAACGTACCTTGATGAATAAATTCCCACGATGCCTTCTGTTATGTAGCCAGATTATTAATAATTTGGTCATTAATAAGGCATCGACACTTATTCTGCTATTGTTTTCTAGTTTGCCCGGCTGGATGGAAGCCTGGAAAGGACACGATCAAGCCCGATGTCCAGAAGAGCAAAGATTTCTTCTCCAAGCAAAACTAAACACGCAAGACTCTACACAGTAGTCTAACAAGCCCCACACTGGCACTTGTATCAAACCTCAGTAACAATTATGACTCTGTTAAGCTTAAAATTAGTGTGTAGGATTGTAATTGATGTTTGTTGTGTGACTTTGTGAGAAATGATACTCATGTAGAAGACTACTATTTTGTATGTTTGCACCGTCTCATGTTTCCTTTGTGTGAGAGATAAAAAAAGAAGAAAATGACAGACCTTTTTTTTTATTCTGGTTTCAGTAAGAACAGATTTTGTAACGCAAGTTGAGGGCATGACCGGAACTTGGGCAAGCTAGCTTGCCCGCATTTCAACCAGAGAAACAGATTTTGTAACCGATTTAAGTTAACTTTTGTAGCCTGATAAATTCTATTATTTAGGATGTTTATACAATAAATCTTAAAACTCAATTTGTGAAATGTCATTTTCCAAGCCTGCAGCAGAAAAGTTAAAATTAAAATTCATTAAAGTAAAAAATATACTCTTATCCCCAGAGGAAGTTGATCAACCGAGACTTGGCCGAAAGTTAAGTTTGAGACATTTACAGGTACCACTGAGGAGGTTTCACTCCTAAATCGCCACATATTTGCCACAAAGCTGAAATAAACTTGTTTGTATTATGATATAGATGCTGTTGCATTTAGATATCCAAAGTTTAAAGAATAAGTTGTGTAACGCGCGATTTGGTAATATTAAATTTAAAAACAAATATAAATTTGATAATATCGTTCCAATTGAAGTGCACTTCAGACAGCAATATGAATGACATGAATGAGCAAGACGCATCAGGAAAAGCGCATACATGGCAACGCTGATCACAGAATCGATTCCTTTGATAAGGCAAATGATTCAGTTGATTCATTCGCGTGAGCGTTCTTCAGGGGCTCCTCCAAAGGACAACGGTGTTAGCTTCTTGGCTAACAGTTCTCCCCTCAGCAGACTGGGGTATCGTTTTTTACGAAATAAACGCCTTAAAAGTGTCATTTAAACATCTTAATTCTAGCAATTAGTTTTTTTAGTTTAGCTAGAAATAAAAGAATTTGTCATATTTAAATATTTAACGGTGAGGTTGACATGGCAACCGTAATGAAAAAGCGAGGGAAAGCAAAGCAGGAGACTGTTGAGGTAAAAGAAAAAAAAACAAAACAACAGCAAGCTAGTTAGCATTTAATTAAAAATAAATCTATAACTAGCTACTTGGCTTAACTACACCAGAATAGGGTGTAAAAAAACAAAATGGGGAAAAAAACACCCAACATAAAAATTAAACACCATAACTTGGGAGCTAATTATATCTTCAGGATTATTTGTAATATTACGAATAAAATAATTTATCAAGTGATATAGTAAATATTACTTATTACTATTAGTAATTAACAATTATTAAAATAACTAGGTATCTGTTCAGTCCTGTTCTATTCGACAACAGTTTGACATGTAATGAGTTAATAAATCCAAACAATTATCAAATGTTAAAAAAAAGAAAAGAAAGGAAACATTTAAAATTAGATAAACCTGTTAGACAAATTAAGTGTCAATTATTAATTTTATGTTTATGATGGTATTTTCTATGGGACTAGTAGAAGTAACAAACCTTAAACAAAAACAACTGACATAATAGATATTAAAGCAGTGGAAGGAAGGAAGACCTTGACCTTATTTGTTTGTTTGTTTCCTACCAATTAAAACACAGAAATCCTTCCATCCACACGGTGACGTTCTGACCAGTCCCGTCCTGTCTCATAGTTAGCAGATATCTTGTATCTTGTAAATATAAATATCTGGTTGATGTTTATAAACGTAAACATTCAAATACTGAGATGTTTATATAGCTGTGAATAATAGCTAGGTCATGATAATTAATGTTTTTTTTGTTTAGTGGGACAGCTTATTCCATCAAGAACTGAGAACCCAGGAGCAGTCGTTGGTGTTTGTTAAACGAATGCTGGTTTTGGCCGTGTCCTCTGTAACGTACCTGCGTGGGATCTTTCCAGAAGACGCGTATCGATCCCGCTACTTAGAAGGTGGTCTTTTTTCTTTAAAACATGAAATACTTTTGCTGTTTGTTGATTAACCTCATAATCATGCCATCTTGCGTACTTGAGGTACACTGACATTTTTCTGCAGAAAAGCAAAAAAATTCTATGGTTGTATGATCCATATTAGCTAATGCTGTTTAAATAAGTGATCAAGTATGATTCAGTATGAAAGATTTATTTAAATCCCTTGTAGACTTTAACTATTATAATTTATTATTCTAAGGGCAATATCGTAAAACTAGGTCGAGTTGTAAGAAAGGGAACGAGTTTTATGTGATTTTAACATTGTGTAAATAACTGCCATTGCTTTGTCTACCAATTTTTTGTAGTCGGGTAGGCAACGTGACGTTTTGGGTCTCAGCTCAAGGTATCTCACAAAGTTTATCATTTTTCAAAATTTTAGATTTATGCATCAAAGTTCTTAAAGAAGACTGCACCTCTCCAGGAGCCCGCAAAATTGTCAAGTGGTAAGTGATTCGTTAGTAATCGACTTACAGAAACAATCTCGATGACAAACGTTCTGACAGCTACTGTCTGGCATCTGACAGGATAAGATGAAATAACTGTTATAAGTGTTTCTTCCATTTTTGCACATCAAACGAGAATTAATTGCAGCTAGAAATGAAACGGGGGAATGAAGAAACGTCAGCCTACGTGTAGCGCCAGGATTGGTCCGAGGAATCGTTCAAACCAACCAGACATTCGGATTGGAACAAAAACTTTCTGTAAAACCTTAATATCGGCCGATATATATTGATGTATTAGTCAGGCCCTGCTTAAAACAATACAGTTCCTGAATCTGAAATAAAGATGAGCTGCTGTTGTATACACAATAATATTATGCCTTTCTTCCAAGGTTGATGGGGTGTTTCGATGCTTTGGAGAAGAGATACGTAAGTTCGGGTCATTTTTGAAGTTTTACATTGTCACGATTGTGGTGACTGAAGGTTTAACAGTGCTGTATTGTTTGTTACAGCTGCAAATTGTGCTTATTGGGGTAAGTGAACACATGTTAATTAACCCAGGGAATATCATGAATATCATGTCCTTTTAGTGCATCATTTATAATGTATTAAACAGGTGCACAGAGACCCAGATGACACAAATGTAAGTAACCATATGTATTACCTTGTATATATACAGTAAGTTGTATGTGGCATCTCTATATAGTGGAATAGAGCTAAACACACAAACAGAACAGCATAAATGTACCTTTTTGAATTCTTTACAGCATGTCATAGAGTCTTACCAGTTCAAGTTCAAATACACAGACCATGGGCCTCAGATGGACATCCTCAGGTAAGAAATGAGTCACTAAAACCAAAGGACTTCCCGAGCACCTCTTCAGTGCACGTCATCTGCTCCAAAATGTCAGTTAATCAACAGACCCCTCGTTATGTTTGATATGGGTGCAGGAAAAAACATATTTTTTGTGTGTTGCCACAAGGCACTCCATATCTCTCCTGCAGAAAATCTGACCATCCACCCGACTCACACAGTTGTTACTTTTGTTTGTACCATGATCATGATAAAGCATTTACAAAAAATTTATTTACAACCCCAATTCCAAAAAAAGTCAGGATGCTGTGTAAACAGAATGCAATGATTTGAAAATCTCATAAACCCATATGTTATTCACAATAGAACAGAAAACATCAAATGTTTAAACTGAGCAAATGTACCATTTTCAGGAAAAAAAAAAGGTAATTTTGAATTTGATGGCTGTAACGTCTCAAAAAATTTGGTACAGGGCGTCAAACGTGTCAATAAAAAAAACAGCTGGAGGAACATTTTGCAACTAATGACTTGATATTAAAAACCCAATGTAAGCATTTGCACTAATACATGTCGGACTTCTTCCGTTGAAGAAACGAGAACATTGAGATGAGGGTGACCATGGAGGACACAAAGAAGGCCTCGGTCCTGCTGATCCGGAAGCTTTTTCTCCTCATGCAGAATCTGGACACGCTGCCAGATGACGTCTACTTGACCATGAAGCTCTACTATTATGATGACGGTAAAAACAAACATCCGGAGCATCCATAAACACAGCCGTGGGAAGAGTCTAAAATATACCACAGTATATACAGCATTTCAGCCGATATTATTTAGTCCAGTACTGATAGTTGGTGTCCGTTTCCTGTTTGAAATGCGACAGTGACCCCGTCGGACTACGAGCCACCGGGCTTTAAGGAGGGGGTGTGCGACAGCCTGTGGTTCGAGGGCACGGCCGTGCACTTCAGAGTGGGAGACCTGCAAACTCCTTTCCACGTGCTGAAGGTCGGAGTGGCAGCCGAGCAGGGCCGCGTGAGTAAACTGCAGGAGGGCGACCACCTGAGAGAGAGCGTCCAGGACTCTGTGCAGGAAGTGAGACCCAATAAAGCACGATATTGTCAAATCTAAATATATATATATAATATATAACAGCAGAGACAAGCTTTTAACTTCCACGATACCACAAAGTCTCTCCAGACTGCTAAACGTTCACATATCATTCTATCATATCAAACAGGTGCCTGGACAATACAAAGAGGAGGATCTGCCATCTGAGGACGGTAAGTTTATTTTTAGTTTATCTTCTCTGGAAGTCCTCAGAGAGTTTTGTTCCTCGTCATCAGCTCTATAGAAATGTTTATCTTTAGAATCAGCCGCGCAGTTCAAGCAACCCACGAAAGCCCCAGTGAAGGTAGGAAAGATTCTAAGCCCATTTAAAAAAACTAATTGGATTTTACCAAAATGATTAACTGGAATTTTTTTTGATTGTCAGAGAGGAGGCAACAGACTGTCTAAGAGAAAGAAGAAAGAAATTTAGACACACTATATAGCGGTTTGTGTGGACGGAGGTTGTATGTTCGCACTGTGTGTATATCCATGTATTTATTATTATTTAGCTGTTGTTGTTTAGTTTTGTTGTTTGTTCAAATGTTATTAATCTACCTGGTGACGCCCCTTTCAGAGACTGTAATTCAGTAAAAGTGTAGATAAAAAATTAAATAAAAATAAAAAACACAGTGCACGACTGCAGAACGGAAATACTTTTATTATGTTCTGCTTCCTTGTACATGAAATTCTCAACTTAAATACAAATCTTATGATGTAATTATTATAAAACTTTTTTTTTTTTTTTTTACAAAATACATAGATTAGTGTTGTAATAAAACTTCAATGTCCATCTTATACACAGTATAAGATGGTTTTAAGGAAGTCCCGCTGCCTCTATTCAAGCAGCTTGCATTATTTTCCATTTGTTTCGTCATAATGTAGCTTATTTGAATTTATTATTATTATTTTTATTATTATTATTATCATCATTACTATTAGAAAGGCTGGACCTGCTGAGTAGAAGGAAAAGGTAACATCTGTATGTTTGGTATAATGATGTCATACATAAGGAAAATGCTGTATGTATGACGATACACTGGTATAACAGTATGAAAAGGGTAATCTTTAAAAAGAAATTCTTTATCATTAAATTTAGTTATTTGAGTAATAACAGAAAATTGTATTTCTACAAATGGGTCTTATAAATAGTTTATAGTAGTAATAAGCAGATATCGGAACAAAACCAGTAAATATTCGACTTTTTTCCTCCCTGTATCGTTCCATCCCTCCTCATAATAAGGCACTTTGTAGAATCGACAGCATTACATATCAAGAACAATAATCTGATTAATTGTTAATCTTCATTTAAAGATATCTGAACAGCGAACACCTTTGAGCCGGATGATCGTGCGAGTAGATCAACAATACTGACACCACTCATGGTTCGGTTCCAAACATGATCATAAATCGTCTTTTTAGCGCCAGAACATAATGTTGCGTGTCCAGCGATTGAAACGGCCTACAGGTCATACAGTATAATTAGCTATTACCTGATTATATGACCGTTCCTTATACAAGGTAGTGAATTACCAAGCAGCAATAATGCAAAGCTACGACGTTTCCATGTTCGCTGTCGTGAACCGTGGGTCCTTTAGGCTTTGATAAGTCACTTGTTAGTTCAGAATGCGACCTCATGTACATTCTCTGTTTGTCCTGTCCTTTAAAAGAGACTGTCCACGTCTCCCATTTCAACCACTACAGTCTTGAGCTGAGAGTAGTACTCAATGGTCACCTGGCCGTTCTCTCTTCCTATACCTGCAAAGACACATACGAGCGTGATGGTCAGGTGTCCGCAAACTTTTGTCTACATAGCGTACAATATGTGCAGCATGAAAACAAACCAAATAGCAAACGATAAATCTCACTTGAATTTTGGCCTCACTAAAAAGTATAAAAACAACTCAATTTTTTTCTTCTTTAAACCGTTTTCACTTTGTGCAGTGAGTTTTTATTGCCTTCCATTTCTGGACTCGGGACGCTCTGGGGATCAATATTTAATAAATCATCAGGCGGACTATCACGGTTATGCTCGTCTAAGTCAACCTTATTGTTCTTTACCATTACCTGAAGTTTTATAGCCTCCAAACGGCACCTCCACAGGCGTGATGTTGTAGTTGTTGATGAAACAAGAGCCAGCCTGCAGGTTCTCAATCGCTCGATGTGCTCTCTGAATGTCTCTGATGGACAGCGAGGTAATAGGGAAGCACATAACTAGAGTTAATAATCCTTCAGGCTTTTGCAGAGTTCTTATAATTAATCTTTTGAGGCAGTTGTTGAACCAATGATATATTCTTGAGGACAAGGGCTCATGTCTCTACTTGTAAAGGTTAGATCAGTGGTGCCCTCTTGTGGCACGCGTTATAAACAATAAATCTGGTTTGCGTCTAGTGCTGGTAAGTTAAATAAATGACTCGTCAGTGCCTCATGTTTAGAAGGCTGGACCTTTCTGGACAACTATGATAAATGTAAGAAAGCACTGATTACTTGGTGAAAACTCCAGCGGCCAGGCCCATGGCGGTGTCGTTCGCCCTGTGAAGAACTTCGTCCTCAGTGTCGAAGGTCAACACCGACATCACAGGCCCGAAGATTTCCTCTCGGACACACGTCATGTCATCTGTGCAGTCGTCTATGATGATGAACAAATGAACCAGGAGTTAAAATGTTTGTGCAAAACGCATTTTTGATACGTTTCGCCATACGGGGCGGTATTAGCAAAAATACCTTAAGCTTAAAATTGTTAAAAACATGGATTTGCACTTCTGCAATTTAATCTAATCTACTTGTGCTGCCGAGGTTGTAAAAGGCGATTGCTCGTGGTGAAGTGACATTATTTGCGATGACAAGTGAAACTCACCAAGTACACAGGGAGTCATGTAATACCCGTGTTTCAGTTTAGGGTCGGCCGGTGTGAACGGCTCTCCTCCACACAGCACTCGAGCTCCCTGACGAGGAAAACATTTCAAAAATAACATCCGACTTGTTATTACATCCTTTCCGGGGAATTAATTTCAGAGAAATGTGCAGTTCTTTTGTTGTATTTATAAAAAAAATCAATAAAAAAACAACAACAACAACAAATAATGATGAGCAAGTATAAATGCATCATAAAATGTAAGAACCAATCAGAATCCAATATGCAAATACAGGGCATGCAACTCTTGGGAAAGGGGGTGGAGCGTGTTGTCTCAGGTTGTTTCAATTTGCATATTCGTACAACGTGGATTTTTCCGAGAGTAAAAGTGCCAATTTGTCAACTTTTCCTTCACATTAAATCTTATTATGGTCTTTAAAAGTAATTTTGAGTGACATTTTTTAATGTCTAGAAGTGTTTATAACATTCAACGTGAACTGATTAAAAGTAAGCAGTAATGCTCGTCGAATGCGCCTCAGACAGTGAGCTCGTGTACCTCCGTCTTAGCTTGTTCCACATATCCCAGCACTTTGTGTAAGTGCTCCCGGCTGACCAGCGCCCCCATACGCGTGTCCTCCAGCAGGGGATCTCCAATCCGGATCGCTTCGGTTCTCCTCACCACCTCCTCCAAAAACTGGGCTAGGATTGGCCTGTGCACGAACACCCGCGTCCCGTTACTGCACACCTTGTGTACAGAGGAAACAGAGACGGGTGAAAGCGCAGTCAATAACGCATCATAGAAGAGCGGGTGCCAGTCGTTACAATGAAACACTGTGTGTGTTACCATCGGAATAAAACATATGACACCTGAAGACCCGTTTCAGTTATAAACATACATCGGTTTACTGGCAGAACAGGTTTTATCTTACATGATTGGTCCAAAGCTGTTAAGCCTATTTAATTGACTACTTTGACCCAAACATGAATCTTTATTTCAAGAGTATCACGCTATAACTAATCATCAGGATCCATTTTAAATGCAGTACCTGGCCCTGAGAAAGGAAGTTGGCCATAAGCGCTCCCCTGATTGCGTTCTCGAGGTTACAATCCTCAAAGATGATCAGTGGAGATTTGCCACCGAGCTCCAGGGTCACCGGCTTCACGCCTCTGGACGCCATTTCCATTATCTGCAAGGACGAAAACGCACCGTTCAGCATCGCAAACTCGCCCTTTTGGACCCCTTTTTTAATCTCGGTCATATTCGAGCATGTATACGGTCATGTTCAATACATTATGATCCACCATCTACAGACAAGTCTTAACCTCCTGGCAGAGGCAACCAGATTTTAAATATCCTAGTACTTAACCAGTGCTCGTGTTAGAGAGTTAGGTGCCATTTTTCCCTCAGCGCTGTATTTAAATACTTCACCAGCTACTGATTACTAGAGCAAGAAAATGGAGTTTGCACCTTCTTGCCGGTTTGCACACTCCCGGTGAAGGAGACCTTGGCCACGGCACGGTGTAAGCACAGCAGAGCACCCGTCTCCTGAGCGCCCTGCACTACACTAAACAGACCGTCAGGAACGCCAGCCTGCGCATAGATCTCCGCCAGCAGCACCGCACTCACCGGGGTCACCGGGGACGGCTTGAACACCATCGAGTTCCCTGCGAACGCAAATCACTACTAACATCAACATCCTGGCGAACGTAAATATACTGTACATATAAAAAGACGCAAACAGCTGACAGGACGTCCACCACAGACTTGTACTGAAATTCTTTAAGACTGATTTTCAGTATATTACTACAATTTTCGAAATGAAAATTGATGAATGAAATGAAATGAAACGAAACCGTACCGCAGGCGAGAGACGGCGCCGATTTCCACGCCGCGATCTGGAACGGGTAATTCCAAGCTCCGATTCCCACGCACACTCCCAACGGTTCCCGGCGTGTATAAGCAAACGATCCTCCTGCTAGCTGCACATGCTGCCCTATAAACGGATACGTTAACTGTGACAATCAATTTTCTCTCACCGAAATATGGCACATACAGTATTTCAATCTAGTTAGTGCTCTCCAAAATACTTTACAGTACGCACCGATTTCCATAATCTCTCTTTTACAGCGAACACTAATAGGACATTTTGACACGTTAACAAACCTGCCATAGTCGTGGCGAGACCCGCAAAGTACTCGATACAAAGCCGGGCAGAGTCCACGTCCAGCCGCGCCTCGGTGATCGACTTGCCGTTGTTGACCACCTCCACCTCAGCGATCTCTTCCCTTCTTTTCTGTCCACAGAAAGTTCAAATGGATGTTTTCTCTTTTTCTGAATGATGAAATTTTTAAGGGATTTAAAGGTAAAGAGGAAATATAAGAGCATCAAGCATTCTTGCTAATAGCAGTTTCAGAAAGGAGAAAACATTCTGTTGTGTTTTTCAGTAATTGTATTAGAAATGATTCTAATGTAACATGTCATAAGAAGACTTATAACAAAACCATATTAGATGTCAAAATGTGTGTACATGCACCTAAATGAAGTCAAGGGTGCCAAAATGACAGACGTTTGCGTGCAAACCTTACTTACTGCATCACATGACCTTAAATCCCTGCAGCACTGTTGTCCTGCATTACCCAAGTGTGACCCCTCTGACCTTTATCTACTTGACCTTTGACCACGGTGTACCTGGATGAGTCGTGCTGCCTCCAGCATGATCCTGGCTCGCTCCATCCCAGCCATCTTACTCCAGTGTGTGAAAGCGGAGCGGGCACTGTTTATGGCCTCGTCGACCTGCGCTGCTCGGCAAGGCTGCAGCTGGCATAACACGCGACCTACACACGCGCACACACACACACAATGCAGATTATGAATGCGTTTTCATTCTTCGTCATTTACATTTAATATGTATGGAGTTATTTTACTGTCAAAAGTACAGTTTTATGAATCACAAATACAAATTAAAAACACAAATCCTAAATTTAATTTCTGCATTGTTCGTAAAACGAGTAAATTTTCTCCTTACGACATTCCTGCCACACATCTGCTGGTTCTATGAGCTGTGAGAGCAGGTTTGCTCTGCACGACCTAGTGTGTCAAGCTTGTCTGAGGTGCCCAAGTCCTCCTTCAACAACTAATCACTGATTACCATTGGCCCCAATAAACAATCACCATTGTTTCCAAACTGACCAATTACTGATCACCATTCATCTAAAGGACCAATCACTGATCACCACTGTTGCCAACAACCAATCACCACTCTTTCCCAACTGACCAATCACTGGTCAGCATTGAACCGACCGACCTACCACTGATCCTCACTATGCCCAACAACCAATCACAGATCACCAATGTTTCCAAACTGACCAATCACTGATTGCCATTCATCCAAATGACCAAGCACTGATCATCATTGTGCCCAACAACCAATCACTGATCACCCTTGAATCAAACGTCCAATCACTGATCACCAATGATCCCAACAACCAATCACTGACCATCACTGTTCTCAACATCCATTCATTGAATCTTCTATAAAAATGTTATCTAAAATATATTTTCTATTGTGATAAAACTATTCTAAGCCATTTTAAGTGTCATCAGACAATCTTCCTCATGTAACACAGTTAAATATGCGCATAATCATGATGATTATATAAATATGCAAATTAATCAATTATGTCACTGACTTTTCGAGCATGCTTTAGCTACTTTCCCCTGCATGGAACTGGTTTGCCAGAGTGAGTTGTGAAACACGAGCATGTGACAGCTGGACAAAGTTTAACTTCCCAACACGACAGAGACAACTTTGCAGTGTAATGGACACTGGTTAAGTCTTCACAGGAGCTTTAACAGACTGAGGCACCTGTCGCAGGCTCGTAGACCGGCTCTGATCCGATCTCACCCTCGAGACTGACTCTGTTTCCGCCCCAGAAGTTTAGCGATTCTGTTATCTGCATGCTCCCTGATGAAGCCGTCCTGTTCAGGGCGAGGAGAGAGGCTCGGACCCGCGGGGGAAGCACGGAGCTCAGCACACGCATTTCTGCAGGAGGACAACATTACACAACATTTCATAAAACCTCAACAAACACTCTTGATATCTGATAAATGTTAATTAGTGAAGTAATCAAGCAAGCAAATGTGATTCAGACTAATGCACTGTATAAACATGACATACTCGCCACCCTCTGTACGACAGAAAGTTCCCTTCTTTAGCGGTTGGTTGTGTCCTAAACCGCACACTGCCACGGTAACTAGTACGCAGGAATGAATGTAGCAGCCGCCATGTTAGTTTGGAAAGGGGCGGGGCTTCTCCGAACGGTCGATTCCTATTGGTTATGACAGACTCCATTCAGCTTGTGCAAAATTGACTTCTTTACTTTTTATATTCTACATTCTTTTACGTTATGTTTTGTAACATAATGACAATTTACAATGTACTGAATATTTTATGTATTCATAATAAAATTTGTTTGATTTTGATGAAAACTTCGTTTTAATTATTTTTGTAAATCTTACCTGCGTTTATTGAAGATGGGGCAGGGCTTCTCAAATGGTTGATTCCCATTGGTGACGACAAACGTCAGTTAGCGTGTACAAAAATGTATCTTCTAGTCTTAATTTTTTGTTTGAAATTTATAGACAGTTATATTTTATAATATATGTCAACTTACCACATATACAATATTTTGTTTAGTGAATTAATTAATACATAAATTTGTTTTCAATTGGATAATGCCTTCACTTATTTATTCGTCAGTTTGCTTATTTATTTATTTATTTATTTATTTATTTATTTATTAATTATTGGGGAGAATTCTTTCTGATTTAAAATGTGCAAAATGTTATTTAAAATTATATGACTAATTTTTGGTTTGGATTTTTTTTTCGAAACAGCATATAAATATATAATCTGATACATTCAATATGTTAATTAATCATCATTAATAAACGTTTATAATTAAAATGCATACAATAAAACGAATAAATAACATTCTTTCCTGAAAACGTATTTATAACTTATAACTTAATAATTTATAACTTCAGAGAAGCTAAAGAAGAAATTATATTAAAATTAAACGTACATTTACATTTTTTTAATTTAAAAAAGTAGTGTCGTGTGAGTAATCTTTTACATTTGTATGTTTAAAATTTTTCTTTTTTTTCAAAACAAACCCATTTTGTATTGCTTAACCACCCCTTGATGGCAATGATGATGACTATTATTATTATTATTAATATCCCTTTAATACAAACTTTAGGTACATTAATAAAAAAAAGCCGTATGTCTGAATACCAAATTGCTCCTTGTTTCCTACGCAAGTGCATTAGGTAGGGGTTGAAACAGTCAGGGTTTATGCCCTACATAGTGCACTAGAGGTGTATTTGAGATTTGGGCTGCGATGGTAAAGAGGGAGGGCTTTGGCTTCAATCTGAAATGGGGTGTTGAGTTGGGTTCTTTTATCTCACACTTTAGTGCACGTACACAGGGAGCTGGGAGAGGTTTGGGATTGGACCTGCACTCGGAAATGGCTGGAGACAGTGAACGCCGACTTCAGGACCAGGAGGAAAACGGCAATGCTATCAGACAGCCATTTATTATTGGGGTTTCTGGAGGCACAGCCAGTGGAAAGGTTCCCATGTTCACCTTTTAGTACTCAATTATTTATTTATTTCTCTCTAAATTAACCAAATTCCTTTGTAGCCATTTAGGATGCGAATGGACGTGCGCTCCGGCCGCGTGGCTTTTATTTTAAGTTTATTACTAATTATATTATGACTGTGTTTGCATAAACGTACCTGTGCCGTTATAACGTATTAAGTAAACATATTTTACATCGGATTAAGGAACAAAAACAAGCAAACAATTCCGCTAATTATCGGAATTTCCAGTTAACTGGATGTTGGCGGCGCGTAGGTTTCCCCTCCCTTTGTCTACACACGTCATCGTTGCGCGACTTCTATTCGTGGGATGAGCGCATTTCCCAACACGTGGCCAAGTACAAGCAACTGCCTAATGTTTTTATTATTATTATTATTATTAAAAAAATTCTTCTAACTAGCTGCTTTTATATTATCAAAAATGTTGTTAAAAAAACTATTTACAACCAGTGTTACAACAATGTGGTCAGCTTGATTGGGTTTCACCAAATGTAATTACTCAAATTTAAGAAAAGTTCCAAGGTATCCACTTTGGCGCATTCACACGTATTTTTAATCTGTTCCGAGTTCTTTTGGAAGCATCTCAAACCAAGCATCTCAAACCCAGGAGGGGAAAAGCGCGTTGGAAGTTCCCGTCCTGCTCTTGTTTACATGAAGACGTCGGTAATGTGCGACGATGATCTCATTTAGCTGGAAAAATGACAGCAACTCCTCCACTCCCGTCGATGTTATGGTGGAGGTGTAATTATAATATAATTCAATATAAACGTTACCAAAACCTTTTTTTTGTTATGTTAACTTATATAACCATATATAAATATATTGTAAAATTACCATTACTATTTGTTTTCAAGTACCTGGATATGTTCAGAAATAAATTCCAAATTCTGTCAGCACATTGATTATTTATAAGTATTTAGGACTTTTGCAATAAATGTGAAATATGTCTTTTTGCTGTAAAGAAAGTATAATTTCGGTAACAAAATTGTACCAAACACTCGGATGCCGTAAGAGTAGCACACGGATTGCCCAAAGAAATGCTTATAAATGCCTGGTTTTTACCACTGGAGCACAGGGAAGTGTCTGAAATGTTTTAAGGTCAACATTGAACGTGTGTGTATTTTCTAAACCGGATTACTTTCTTGATAAAGAAAGATTGGTCACATGACCAGCTGGTCTCTTTTCTCTCTGCAGTCGTCGGTATGCGCCAAGATCATGGAGATGCTGGGGCAGAATAAGATCGATCATCGGCAGCGTCAGGTCGCCACCCTGAGCCAGGACAGTTTCTACAAGGCGCTCACTCCTGAACAGAAAGCCAAGGCAGTCAAAGGACAGTTCAACTTCGATCATCCGGGTAATAAACGATGTGTATCAGTCAGAGTGTATCGTGCATGCATGTCTGCCTGCTAGTTTGGATATGTTTGACACAACATTTATTTGTATTTATTTAAAAAAAAAATTTAAACACCTTCTTTGTCCAGACGCTTTTGACAACGAGCTGATCTTAAAGACGCTTCATGACATCATTCAGGGGAAGACGGTTCACATCCCGGTTTACGACTTTGTCACGCATTCCAGGTAGGTTGGATGAGTTGAGCTTAGCGTTCATGGTTAATTTGTTCATCCTTCACATTTTCACCATTTTTCTTGACTTCATGCGTCTTTCTTTATTTTGACTATTTCCATGGTCCTGGTGAGAATTCTTCCATACTCCTTTCATCAAAGCATGAATCCCTGAACGACTTTTTCTGGTGCACTGTATGCACGTACGAGATTCTGGACTTATTTACAGCCTGGCTCGCTTCTGCTGTGACTGTAACAGGAAGGACGAGTTTGTGACGCTATACCCGGCCGACGTGGTTCTGTTCGAGGGCATCCTCATGTTCTACTCGCAGGAGATCCGCGACCTGTTCCAGATGAAGCTGTTCGTGGACACGGATCCAGACACGCGGCTCTCGCGCAGAGGTACACGTCTGAGACGCTTAGAAGAACTCTGGTTTGGATTTTCACAATGCAGTGTTTATGCAGAGGTTTCATCTAAAGCTCTCTCTCTCTCTCTCTGTGTGTGTGTGTGTGTGTGTGTGTGTGTGTGTGTGTGTGTGTGTGTGTTTTTGTGTTAGTACTGCGAGACATCAACGAGAGAGGACGCGAGCTGGAGCAGGTCCTGTCCCAGTACATCACTTTTGTAAAGCCGGCTTTCGAGGAATTCTGTCTTCCAGTGAGTACCAGCTTTCTTTTCCGTCTCCGCTCGCGTATTTCTGTCTACGCTTGCCTGTTTTAAGATATCGTGTTTTTTTTTGTTGTTCTCGTTTTTCTTTTATTTTTTTTTCTTTTATTTTTTCCTTCCTTCCCCAGACAAAGAAGTATGCGGACGTCATCATCCCACGTGGAGCCGACAACTTCGGTGAGTCTGTTTAGGACAAAAGCGAGAATATGAGAATATTTTTGTCGTAAACCTACTCGTTTACGACTAAAATAGCTGTTGATGCCTTTTGGATATATTTGTTTTGGATTAGTTCTTTCAGCAAAAAAAACAACCTCAGAATACCGGAAAGAAAAGAGTCGGTGGGAATGTTCACATATCTTTTTAATGCTGCGTATGAAACAGTTCATTCGTTTTGCAGTTGCGATAAACCTGATCGTGCAGCACATTCAGGACATCCTCAATGGCGGCTTCAGCAAACGGCAGAACGGCCACGTGAACGGTCACGTGACTCCCCGACAGAGGCGTTCGTCCGAGTCCAGCAGACCGCACTGACCTCACGACGTCCCTCCTCCTGCGCAGGACAGGGTCGAAATTGTGGAATGACATTCAGCGCCCTTTCGTTGCACGGAAAGGCAGAGCCGCTTCAGCTGGCTGATACGAGATTTTTTTTTTTTTTTTTTTTGCTTTCACCTTTTCATATATTTGCGGTTTGGAGTGCTTTCTGTTCATCATCGTCATCATCATCATGGTTCTTGTCTGTAGAAATTAAACGGTGCTTATGTCCTGGCTCAGACTTAAACAAAAAACACTCCAGGTGTCGGAATGCTATGGTTGAAGAGCCAGGTGTGTGTGGGTGTGTGTGAGAGAGTGAGAGAGAGAGTGAGAGAGAGAGTGAGAGAGAGTGAGGGAGTGAGGCCTTTCAAAACTTGAAGTCAGAACTCAGGAAGAGGTTTATCCTAAATGCCAAAAGTGTTTACGTACATCCCCACCCTTTATAAGGCGTGTATGTGGGGTTAAGTTTTCTGACTCTAGTGTAGGTATTTGGTTTACTGATGGATTTATACTGAACTTTTTGTGAAGACCTTCTATATCGGAGAATTACAAGATGGAGTGTTTATAAAACATGGCTGCTCCTACTAGCAAAGACTTTAAAGGTAGAATGCAACACGTACTCTCGGCTCAACAGTTAAATAAAATGCCGTGTTCTATACGACATGTGCTTTAAAACTCAGTGTGATGGTCAGGGAGTTCAATTGGTCTGCATCTTCATGCATCCTCTCAAGTACTTGAATTAGCAGCTAGTTAGACCACTAGAAAGTTAGACAACTCGTTTTTGTTTTTTACTTTTGATATTAGTTTATGTGTGAGGATTTTCGCCAGATAACTTTTTATGTGCCAATTTCTCTGACAACTGTAATGAAACAAACAGAAATAAAAAAAAAATCTAATGATTTGACAACTATATTGTATTGTGCGTTTTTTTCCTTCTTCCAGCGCCATTATCAATGGCCGCATACCAAACGGTGACGTGTTGGACGTTTAGTGCACTACGTAGGGTGAAATAGCTTATGTTTTATACCGTATACAGTGCACATGGGGCGTATTAGTATTGCGCCAGCGGTGGGTGTTGTTCCTGTCATGGCCGCTATAGGGCGCTCACTGCACGCAATACCGACGTGTATGAAATGGCTGAATTGATGAGTAGCACGTATACGCAAAAGCACACAAAACAAACAATACCGTTTACGTAGATTGCTTGAGGACGCTAACGCTATTTACGCAGGTTGACTAGCATGACGCTCTGAACGTCAACATGGGGGTAGGTCCGCTCGTTTTCGCCCCTTTTGATTTTTTTTTAACGCGTGTGGCTAGTTTTTATTAAATATTCTTATTAAACTGATATATTTACTTTTTCTTTAGAAATTCGGTTTGCAGTTTAAAGCGACGCTGGAGAACGTTACAAATGTTAGACCAGACGGAGACGACTTCCGCTGGTATTTAAAGGTAACGTTAGCTAGCTAAAAATAAATATAATTAGCTTTAAGGCTAAATACAAATTTAGCTAAAGATATCCAAGTATAGCACACCGTCTTTGTCGTTGTTTTAATTCACCTCGGCATTCGTAATTCCTAGCGAGGCATGCTGCTAGCTAGCTGTAGTGCTGGTGTGGATGAATAGCAAATGCCTTAATATAAATAGTGCACTAGGTAGGCGCTAGAACGCCGTTCATTCTTACGGTAAGAAGTGAACATATACAGGGAGTGTGAATTGGTTTAGGATTCAACCCGCATGTCAGCAGCGTTAAAGAAAAGTTAGTTGTTCAGTACGAAATTATTATATTGATTTGTTTTGTTTTGTCTTTTTTTGTAGCTGAAGTGTGGGAATTGTGGTGAGATCTCAGACAAATGGCAGTATATCACATTGCTGGTAATTATAAATGATGTATTATTAAATTATTTATTTATTAATTGTTATTATTATTATTATTATTAGCAGTCTGTGTGTAGCAGGAATTGTATGTATTTATTAATTACTGATACAAAGATTTTCCTCAGGACAGTATGCCGCTGAAAGGAGGCCGAGGCAGTGCCAGTATGGTTCAGAAGTGTAAACTGTGCTCCCGGGAAAACTCAATAGGTAAACACACACACACCTTGACTTTATAAATAAAAGGAGAAAAAAAGAAGAAATATTCAAATGAACTTGGAACTGCATTGTTATCTGAGGCCATGCCTCTAGTCCATGTAAAAGAAAGGGGTCAGGGCCAACATTGTCGCCATATACAAGTCACCTTACAGGTGAGAATTCTATTGGAGGCAACGGCAAATCTTTCACACGTTAACAAAATTAAAATAATCATAAAAAGATCCTGTGTGTTTGGATTTTGTTTGGGGAATCAATCTAGCGATCTGACATCAGGTGTTCAGCGAAACTATGATGTTTACTCAAAAATCACCTCTGACCAGGAGCACTGAAAAGAAAACAGGTGGTGAAATACAGGTGTAAATAAACGCCACGCGGTGACGTGTACACGATGGATTTCTCCCACAGATATCCTGAAGGACACCATCACGCCGTACAACGTAAGTTAAAACACACCTGTTTTTCACCCAGAAATCAAGAGAGATGCAAAAAGATGCACTCAACTGTACAATCTATTCCTTTTAGTATTGCTGTAGCTATTGACTAATTGATAGTGGTTCATAAATACTTCATGAATGATAAGTCAAGAGTTGAAGGGTGGTTCGAGTCTATCCCAGTTGCTTCATTAAGGTGGAGGACAGTGAGCGGTTCAAGACGATGGTGCAGTTTGAGTGTCGAGGCCTCGAGCCGGTCGACTTCCAACCTCAGGTGAGAACGAACCCCCCCCCCCCCCAATATCCAAGTCCAGACCAAGATTTATCTCCACGCTGATTTCTTCTCAGGCTGGATTTGCGGCTAAGGGCGCAGAGACGACCACCCAGTTCCCTGAAATCAACCTTCAGGAGAAAGTAAGTCAGAGTTTGTACTTTGCACTTGTTAAGAACATCCAGTAGACCGTGCAGAATAACCAACCGTTCTGTTTTAGGACTGGACAGACTATGACGAGAAAGCTGGCGAGTCAGTGGGCATCTATGAAGTCACACATCAGTTTATCAAGTGTTGAGAGCATTGGAGATGGAGCACAAATGTTGTGGCTGGAGATCCAACAAAGAAAAAGAGACTTTATACAAGGAACATTCATAAAATTCAACAAAAATACTTTAATTGTTGTTGTTGAAATTGTAAATGGATGTGTTTGGGGGGAACAGGCAAGAACATTCACTGCATAAAAGATGACCAGTTCCTTGGAGATGCAGGTCTGCACTTAAATAAAGTTATGATTTGTAAGAATTGCTCTTTGGTTCATTTGGTAGCATAAACTCAGTCTCTGTTCTGTGTAAAGGACAATATTTTACTTGAGTCTTGATGTAGAGTCCAAAAGAGTCTTCATCATGTTAGATTTTTTGTTTTCACTATTACACTAATTTGGATATTTAGGTAATGTCAGGGCAAGAGTTCCAAAACTAGATACAATGCAACAATATGCTTGGTTTCTTCCAACAACCTGGAACCAGAAAAAATGTCACATGTCAAACATGCAAAATGACCACTTAAATCCCACCATCTGCTGTAGGTCGTCACGTTCATGTTAGCAACCGCCATTACTGTTTGTTACCAACACACCCCCGTCTCGGAAAGTCAGCGCCCTGGAAAAGTTTCCAATTTGTAATTGTAACATTGTAGTGATATTCAAGTGGGCTTACATTGTAATTATAACAGTTGTAACAGGAGTTCAAGGTAGCATTTTCCCCTGCTTCATCTCTACCTAAAGAGAATGATGCAGCGGCGCTTTAGTCCTTTACCGTGTCCCGGTTTCTCACGTCCTCATCTGTACGCTCAATACCACTGTCAACACCATTGGGTTCGCCATCTTGTAAATCGCTGACTATCTAAGTGGCGTGTCGTACAGTATAGCCGCATTGCATTCTGGGACTCTAAGTTCAGCATTTGTACAAGTGTTGGTCTGTGCTGGATTTCTCATGAATACGACGCACTGGAAAATGCAGGAAGTGAGAAAAGAAGCTCTTGCCTGTTTGTTTTTAGGAGCTAACAGTAAATCCTGACTTATATATTATTTTATTTTTGAGGTTACAATTTTTTTCTCTCCTATTCAAGCGCCATTTTAAGTTTGCTAGCAGTAAACGGTGTGACGTCATCCCTACACACACTGCTAACTTCTCACAGGAATAACAGAAATAAAGCACCAACCATCAAATCAGCACCAGAATCACTACAAACACCACAAACATTTCAATATAAGCATGTTTAATGTTACTCAGGGTGGAGTTTTTCCTTTAACTAAATGTATTAGGCTGGTACATGGACGTAAAAACAAAATCAACATCAAAATCACCGTGTGGAATGGATTTATCCGAGTCGACTCCCGCTGTCTAGATTAGAGAGAGAATCGATTCTTCGGAATCGACTCCCAGCTCTGTGCCACTACAGTTGTAGAGTCGGCTTGTTGCTGTCAGGTTTAGTCAAGTGCACTTTCAGGAAAATGGCTCCCGTAAAGAACAGAGTGTTTGTTGTTGGGGTGGGGATGACAAAGGTAAAACAAATGGTGCTGAATTGTTTATTTTTAAATAAGCTAACTAATCTAACAAACGTCTGTTTAGTTACCCGTATGCGACATGCTAGCTTGCTAGGGTTTTAGCTTGGTTTGGTTTGACTGTCACAATTTGACTTGTTTGAAAGATTTATAAATGTAATTTAAACTATGTAACTACACGACATATTTTCTAGCCAGTCTTAGGAAGCTTATCAGTGAGCTGTCAAGCAATTACATATCTTTTTAAAAGTATTATTTGCCTAGATAACACTGATAATTTGACAGTTGTTGGATTCTACAAAAAAAAAAAAAAAATCTGCATAATGTTTTTGACTTATTTCCACCCCCTCATAGCCTATACACATTAAATATTCTAGCTACATTTTATAAGATCTCATATTTGATTTGCAATAACTTTAATCTGCGTAGAGTTCAAGCTTGCTCTTACACAATCAATGCTATAGTAGGTGAGAGTTCATAGAGTTCATAGTTCATTGGCACATCAGTGTTTCCCAGTTACTATGATATCATTCATTCCTTCATCTTCATTATCCTGGTCAGGAGGAGGAGGAGGAGGAGGATGATGATGATGATGGTGGTGGTGGTGGTGGTGGACAGGGTTGTCAGGTCTCACCCCAAACCCAAAGTCATTGTTTTATTCACCTGACTTGAAAGCAGAACCGCAGACTAATTTTAAAACTCGCCCAACAACAGTCAAACGTAGACTTTCCTTCTCTTTCATAACATTTTTTTCAGCCCAAAACGACCCATTTTGGTGTAAAAAAAAATGGCCGTGGAGAATCGTGGATTTTGACCGGGACACACCCAGGACGGGTCGCCAGTCCACCATTTGCACACTTTAACGCGCCCTAGGTGCAGTTTAGATTCACCAATACGGATCCTAGCAATGTTTCTAAGACATGGGAGGAAACCGGAGAACCTGGAGGAAACCCACACTTACACAGAAATAAAGAGAGAACATAGAATGTGTAACATACTTATGCAGAATGACTGTTACTTTAAAAAAAAAAAAATTCTTGTTTCTATTACCTTGTTTCTTTTCCTTCCGTCAGTACAGTAAATCAAGTCTCATCCTCTCTCTCTCTTATATTTGCAGTTTGATAAGCCAGGTGCGAGAGATGGAGATTATCCAGAAATGGCCAAAGAAGCAGGTATGATTTTAGTTCCCCACCCAATGATTTAACCTGTATAAATCAACATCTTTATTGACTTCACTTTATCTGTTTTTAGGAGAGAAAGCATTGGCTGACGCAGGAGTGCCATATTCTGCAGTTGAGCAGGCCTGCGTGGGTTATGTCTATGGTACACTCTTTTCATTTCTTTATAGCGGCGTCATTGCCTGTTGGGATTAGTCAAATACTCCAATTATGATATTAAACCTAACGTTTTGCTTGGTACTGTGTTTCTTCCCGACAGGCGACTCTACCTGCGGACAGCGTGCTATATACCACGGGCTGGGACTGTCGGGAATCCCTATCATCAACGTCAATAACAACTGTTCCACGGGTTCCACAGCGCTCTTCGTGGCCCGACAGCTCGTCCAGGGAGGTATGAGACATGGCATGTTATCTCGGTATTAATAATACGTTTGATCTGACTAGAACTTATTTTACAAACGTCCTAAACTCTGGAAATTGTAGAATCCGTTCTATCTCAGCGTTTCAATTATTCAATTTCTGAGTGTTCTCAAAAGGATTGTGGGGCTGTATGTATTACCCATATTACCTAATATGTATATATGTACATGATCCAGAATATTCTTGATTGCGTTCTATAAAACCCTGCATGTCTTTACAGGTTTGGCTGATTGTGTGCTCGCTTTGGGTTTTGAGAAGATGGAAAGAGGCTCCTTGTCCTCTAAGGTGAAAGAACAGAAGCTGTAGCTACACATTCATGAGACGACATGGAGGGTTAAACAAACAAGGAAACCAATCTTTCTGCCCTGAAAGGGTGGCCATTTATGATTTCTTGGTCTAGGAATGTATTGTCATTATAATGGTATGTTGAATAAAAGTGAAGTAGAACTGTGTTTTGTTTTTTTTAAACAGTACATGGACAGAACCAACCCTATGGACAAACACATGGAGGTGATGATCAACCGATATGGCATGGCTGCAGCTCCGGCAGCACCTCAGATGTTTGGCAACGCCGGGAGAGAGCACATGGAGAAGTATGGTAAGACGTGAAATCAGGAAATCTTTTCGCAATTGGAAAAGGCAAAAAGCTTTAGACTCGTGACATGGGTGCGTGTTGTCCGTATGTTGTAGGAACCAAGCCGGAACACTTTGCCAAAATTGCCTGGAAGAATCACAAGCACTCGACCAACAACCCGTATGTTAGACAAACCCCTCCCATGCAATTAGAGATAAAGGCATCCATTACAGATAGTGTTTACCATGCTGAGTTATTTTGCCTTTGGTTAAAAAAAAAAAAGGGGGCATTTCTTTCATTATATATGTTATAATCTCTCTCCACACGTCCTCCCAGGTATTCTCAGTTCCAGGACGAGTACAGTCTGGAGCAGGTGATTAAATCCCGTAAGGTTTTTGAGTTCCTCACACTTCTTCAGTGCTGGTAAGTAGCTTTCTTAGGGCTCATACAGCTTAGGACTTAATCTGTTCCAGGTAAGAACATCTTGTAATGTGTGCGTGTGTTAAGCCCTACGTCCGACGGAGCAGGAGCAGCAGTGCTAGCCAGCGAGGGCTTTGTGAGGAAGCACGGTCTGGAGGCCAAAGCCGTGGAGATCATCGCTCAGGAGATGGTCACTGATCTCTCAACAACATTCGAGGAGAACAGCTGCATCAAGATGGTTTGTGGAGGACAAGGGAGCTAAATTTAGGAGCAAAAAAAAAAAAAAAAAGTTTTTTCATAATAAATAAAGCAGCTCCACACAGAGTGAACACCTACACCTTATTTACATATCATACAGCACGCCCAATTTCCCTTCATCTGCATATCATTTGCATGAAACACGATTCCTCTGCCCTCGATAGTTAACTGAATGTTTTCCTTTTACGGTTCACTTTATAAATCAGGACGTGCTTCATGGTAATTAGATGTGTAGAATGATTAAATGGGGGGAGGCATGGTATATGCATATGATATGCAAATAAGCTACATGTGGGCAGAGCTTGCATTAATACAGCTGAAGCAGATTCCTTGTTTGCACTCGTATGTTTATTTTTTAAAGTTTGTTTTAAATCGGACGCGGGTTTTTTTTTGCTCTGATGGTGTCATTGTTTCAAGCTACAGTCTTTTTTTTATTCTTTTTTTTTTTTTTAAATTAAGCGATCACACACTTCTTCTAACAGTTTAAAAATGATTATTTATTTCATTATTTCTTTATTTTAAATTTATACTACTCCACTCTTCAGGTCGGCTATGACATGACGCGCCTTGCTACTAAAAAGTGCCTCATGTCGGCAGGCCTGAATCCGGCGGACGTTGACGTCATCGAGCTGCATGACTGTTTCTCAGCCAACGAGCTCATCACGTACGAAGCGCTCGGTCTTTGTCCTGAAGGTATTTCTTCTTCTTTTTTCTTTTTTTTTCTTTTTTCTTTTTTTTTTAGTTCTCATAAAAACATCAGGTTTGTGATTTACAAATTTTATCATTTATTGACAATGTAGTCTTGGTTGCTTAAACGGCACATATCTAGCATTTATTATATTTTCCGCGAAATGGCAGAGTTATATAATTTCCTCACCAGAATTTATATATTAGCGATTTGTTTAACTGGTTTTAGTTCATTACTGCTGGAAAATAAATATATTAATTAAAGATTAAGTCTTTTGCATGTCGCTTTCTTGTCCACTCACAGGTAAAGCCGGAGAGCTGATAGACAGAGGAGACAACACGTACGGAGGCAAGTGGGTGGTTAACCCGAGCGGAGGGCTCATTTCGAAGGGACACCCGCTCGGCGCTACAGGTGTGGCTGCAGAGAGTTCCTCAGGGGCAGGGGCTCAAATGTAAAAAAAAAAAGAAAGAACTATAATCACATCACCAAAAAACTAACTTTAATTTAACTGCATATTCTTATCACCCTGGCAGAAGCTGTAAACAGACTGTGTGTGGTCACAGTAATGAATATGAGAATGACACTACTAACATAACCTAACGATATTTTATTTTTACATTCATAGAAATAATTACAACAAAACGCCAACTTTTAAAAATCTTTAAAAGAAAATTGAATTTGTAGAAAATTGAAATAAAAAGAAACGACAGTATTACTGTCCACAAATGTAGTGACACACGGCATGTATGTCACTTACTGTAAAAGTCAGTAAAACTATTTATTTCAAAATTAAATGTATATTTGGCAGCAGCACTCTTGATTTCCATAAAACCGCAGCAGTGCTTGCTTGTCTTTTTAGTCTCAAAGCTTGTAATTTTTGCCTTCTAAATTTCATTTTAAAAAGATAAATTGAGATTTTAATGATCTTAGGGTAATTAGCATATGTATTGTGTAACACCGACGCTCACTCTTTGTAAACATATGAAGCTTTTTTATTTTTGCAACTATCTGTATTAACATATTAACTCACCCTTTCACTTCCTCCTTCTTCAGTTTATCTTTAATTTTCTGCTGTCTCTGTCTGTTTGGCACCGTGCCTTTACTGACTATATAACATGCATACGATATAACAAGGTCACTTGCATGTCTGGAGGTTTAACAAGCTTGAGTAGCTAGTGCTTACCGACACATTCCCTCTCAATCGATTTGAAAACTAGCGATAAGAATATAAAACACTGCCAATATTATGAAAAGGGTTTGAATTCAAATGGCTTTTACATAATATAATTGTTTATTATTTAATGTTGAGAGGGGAACTGGTATGTCCCTGGTACAGAAGGAGAAGCTTACTATGAGGGAATTAAGTGATGCAACGTAACGTGTTAAGAATCGAGCAAAGTGGGTGTTAATAGGCTCAAGCGAAACACCTGCTGCGGGGGAAACATACGCCTGGATATAGAACATAATCCTTTACTTTTATTCCTTTATAATATATAAAACGCCTAATTTTCTCTCTAATTACACGCCAAGTTTCTACAATGTGTTGGATTTTTTGCTTTCTGGTTATTGTTTTTTTTTTTATTCATTCTCATAAATATTTTTTATTTAGGAGAAAACTAATTATTAGAGCATTTTAGAGACTTTAGTGATGGATCTACTGTATTTAGGTTCTAAATACAGATCTGGCAACCCGGACATATGTCAGGAGTAACACAAAATTCAACACGTTAAACAGAACATCCGTGATAGTTATTTCCCCCAAATGGTATAGAATGTGCCTTTCAATCTAAACTGCTCGTAATGTAATACGTTACTACGTATAATTTGTATTTGATAAATATCTCCAGATTCCTCCGTTTGTGTGTTTAAGTGTGTAAAGTGCATTTGTTTGAATGCACCCATCGTGTTACAGAGTACATAGGGTACTTTGGTCTTGCTGGGGTGATCTCGTCCGTCCGTTTAACGACTTTGGCACTTTGATTCTCTGACCTGATTTTTTTTTTTTAACATGGGCTGCAAGATTTGATTGCTGAGGTCTGTCTCAGGTTGTTGAGGCTTTAACCGTGCGCTGTGTTCGATTGCTCAGGTCTGGCACAGTGTGCAGAGCTGTGCTGGCAGTTAAGAGGTGAGGCGGGGAAAAGGCAGGTCCCAGGAGCGAAGGTCGCCCTGCAGCACAACATCGGCCTTGGCGGAGCTGTAGTGGTCACGCTATACAGGATGGGATTCACTCAAGAAGCAAGGTGAGAGATCACACGCTCGCTACTATTAATCTTTGTTTTAGAAGGATTACTTGCAGCTAAACTGGTTTATCTACTCGTACAGTAGTAACACACAATCCCTGGACTTTTCCACAACCTGGAACTGAAATAGATTTAACTGCAATGTTATAACCATAGCCAAAATAACCATGATATTGAAATGCAAGGAAAAATCTTTTGCAAAGTTATTTACAAATAACCCCCTCCCCGCTGCACACACATTTAAAACCCTAAAGACGTTCTGGTGCAACCAGATGCTATGAGAAATCGTATAATTAACTGAATAATAATTAGCAGATGAAAGATCTATCTATTTATCTATTTATTTATTTATTTTTATAAATACATACATTCTGACATTCACGTTGCTGAATTAATAATCTGTCAGGACTTATTACAGTCATATTGCACCTCTAGGACCTTGGACTTTATTCGTAACCCCCGGTTTACAATCTGGAACGTTATTTTGTGCATTAATACTCCCCAACCCACACCCCCTCAGGTCTCAGATCGCTGCAGTTCCCACCAGCGCTGTCAGTGGACTGGAGGGCTTCAAATCTCATGCGGTTTTTAAAGAAATCGAGAAGGTTCTGCAGGAGGTAGGTAACGAGACACGTTCGCGTTTTTTCAGGGTTGGGTTTTACGTTTTCTGTTATATTGTGCGTGTGGTTTCCACGCAGGAAGGAGAAGCATACGTTAAAAAAATCGGTGGCGTTTTCACTTTTAAAGTGAAGGACGGCCCGGATGGAAAAGAAGCTCTGTGGGTGGTGGATGTGAAAAACGGGAAAGGCTTGGTGAACAATGACGCAGGTCTGTCAGTGGTTTCTTTTGTTTTGTTTTGTTTTGTTTGGTTTTTCGTTTTGTTTTTCTTAATTACAGGGATTTGCATCTGATCTGAGCGGAAAGCAGATGGTTACGAGAAAACAAATGTGTGTTGGCTCATTTTGGGGGCATCGTGATACCCGAGCTCAGAGGATCTTGCAGAGGATCTTGCTTGATTTTATTTTTCCACCTTTCTTTAAGAATGATTTTAATTAGGATATAACATACTGAGAGAAATTATGTCACAAGACACTTGTGATATTGCAATTTTCAATTTTTAAATATTTTGAAGGTAGTCTTTTTAAAACGTCCTGATCTATTTTTGTCATGTCACCCACTCCATGTTTTCCCTGTATTTATTTTTATTTGAATTTTATCAACTTGAACTGTGTCGCCCGTTTCCCCCAGGGAAAAAATCAGACTGCACGATCATGATGTCCGACGCTGACCTCATCGAACTGATGACCGGGAAACTGAATCCACAAACTGTGAGTTACGACAAAATAATTACGTAGTAGAACAAAAGTAAATATAGTTTGACCAATCAATAAATAAATAAATGTACACAATTTTTCCCTTGGACATATTGACTCAATGTTCAGCTTATTAGGAACACCCGCTTGTTCAGTCAGCCAATCAAGTGGCTGCAGCACAGATAAAAAAAATAAATAAATAAAGTCAAGCCAATATTTAATTAAGTACGCCTGGCGTGACAAGAGGTAAATTGTGTGCATTTTTTTATTTGATCTGCCTTAAACTACAAGATTACACTGTACACTTAAACTACACTGTTGTTGTGAGAGTGTGATATGATACAGAGATGACCTCCAACTCTTTCTCCCACTTCATTCTCATTCCAAAGGCCTTCTTCCAAGGCAAGCTGAAGATTACTGGGAATATGGGAATGGCGATGAAGCTCCAGAGCCTCCAGCTGACACCAGGCAAAGCCAAACTGTGAAGAATTCGGTCTAAAATTCCCAGACCTAAGTGTGGAATTCGTGGCCGCGACACTGAGCATTCGATATATACGATTACAAAATTCAACATGTATTATAGTGGGCACTTCAGATTAACATTACTACCTCTTGCAGCATTATAAGAGGAACTCTAAATAAGCTTTCGGGAACTATGTTAAACGATGAACGATTAACTCAAATGGCTCCGATGATGGTCTCACATTTCTTTACTGGTTTATTACATTACAGACTTACACTACACCACATAACGTGCCTCAAATGCGGAGAATAATCATTACATTCAATCTCTCAATTTTAGAGAAGCTCGATCATGCTGAACCATATAAGATCTTCCTAGTGTGGAAAGATGAATCGGGGATTGTGAAATAGTTCTAAATGGTCAAGATCACCCGGAAATTGTTAGTTAAATGGCTAGAATATTATCTGCCCATTTCATATGGGTGTGAGAGCTCGTCATTGCACTGTTAATTGTATATGCAGATTATGAAAAAGCTCATTTTTAATAAAGATTTCTTCTAACAAAATGGTCCTTTTCATGTGAAAGACACATGTGTAAATATTAATTAAAGGCCAAAAATCAAACGTATGGTTGGTTGTCTGCTTACCCAAGGAGTCGTCACTCCAGTGTTTGCGTCTTTATTTCGTAAACGTAGTATATAGAATCTCGTGAGCGTAGAATAACTGATTACATTTCTATTGGAAAAATAAATAATGTTAAAACATATAAATCCATGATAGTAACAAATATTGTCATGATTCACCAAGGAGATGAAAAGTTAGCTAGCTAGCTACCGAACTAACTTGGGTGAACTTTGCCAGCCAAAGTAGATTCAAGGACTTTTCATGGTTTTTTTGTTTTGTTTTATTTTTGTTTTGTTTTAGGAAATGTACAATACCTAGCTCTTATTTGGGTGGTAATTTATTTGCATACCTCTCGCTCACTCTCAGTTGGCGTTAAGTGGATGCATTTCCCCTCGTAACTCCCTCACCATCTGTTGTTGTCTTTCCATGGTCTGTTTCTTGACTGAATTATGTTTAATCTCATGTGATTATGATTCAAAGTGAGAGATTTAGTATTTTAGTATTTGTACAGCTGTTTATTCTTTTCAGCTTCTTCCATTTTTAAGAAGATATATATATTTTAAAAAAGCGAATGATTGTGGTGTTACCTATAATTAAGACAGAAGCATTGACACTGGAGACTCCTTCCATAAATAATAAACAAAACCATCTACTCACAGAAAATCAAAAAACTTCACACCGTGTATGTTGTGTCTACCATACACGTCTCCGTGTAATCAACACCTTCTGACCAATTCACTGAACAAAATAACCTGCAAGGTATAAAACCGCTTTATTATCAACGCATCCATCCTCCCAATTGAACAGTATTCCACAAAACTGGACTTACAATAAATAAAATCCCTTCAAATTATTGAACTATTATATGTGGCATGCATTTTGTTCAGGATGTAGTATTTTTAAGGTCCTTCGTAACGTTCTACGTTTTAAAAATTGAAATCGTAACCCTAATGGCAATTACAAAACATGAGAGCAAATGACTTGCCCAGGATAGAACAGTACAAAGTAGCGTGTTCTAACAGTCTGTTTATCATTAATATTATATCCATGTTGACTGTCGTAGATCACTTTATTCTTTTACCCAGCGTGGGTTGCTGTAACAAGCTGAATGAACCCGTGACACATTCTGGGTGTTGGTAAGGAGCAACTATAGAAAGTTCCAGAGGTAGGACCAGATCATTTCGTTTTCCTTTCAAACCTGTCCACATATGGTCCACATTTGTACACGCGTACAAACCTTCACTAGCCATCGGCGGCCAGTCAGTAGAAGGATTTTGAACGGCGAGTGACAGAACACCACGTACAGCACTTGTTCCTTGCTCGTTCCTCTTAGGCCAACGAGATCTGAATGAGTCTAGACTTTGGTTTCGAGGCCGTTCATGTCGATAGTACAGTGGTCTCGATCTCGGTCTTGGTCCTGGTTTTTCCTCTTGAAATGGTGTGTGGACTTCTTATGCTTCCTCTCTGGCTTGATGCCTTCTTCCAGCTGTACAAGGCGAGCCACATCTGGGGAGAGATGTTCAGGCTTTCCGGGGCGTGCCGGAGGAGGTCGGAAGCAGCCGTTGCTCTGGTAGGATGTCATCTGTTGGATGCTTATCATGGGCTTGGTTTCACAGATCAGAGGAATCTGAGATACATACATGTCATACATGTCAACAAGGACAAGTTCTTTGTAGGAATTTGCATATTCATTGAATCTGGATTGTTTAGAATTCTGTTTGTGTCACATTTCTATTTTTAATCCAATCTTCGCCAAATGTTCAAATTACCACCTTTCCATCATATCATACAAAGATTATCATATTTCCCACTGGGACTTTAAATGAGATTCATGGTGGTCATAGTGGCACTACACAGTTTGAAGACCTGAATGATCGCTAAGCTTCATAAACTGAGACATTTACCTCTTCGCCCTCCTTCATAAAGTCTTTCCTGCATATGTGTGCCATGATTCCCGTGGCCAGTGCGTCTCCCATCACGTTCACCATCGTCCTGAAACGGTCCCTGAAATACACACAAGTATATTTTCCAGTCAGAATCTTTGACCCAGACTTTTAGGTTATACGTGAAATACATTGGCTGATGATGACAAATATCGCAAGTTCAGAAGTGTTTTCTTTTCTTTTTGGATGTTCTGCAAGTACATACGGAGACGAGTATGGGGACTTACAGGGCCCAATCCACGGCGATGATTAATGTGATGTCGTCAGTAGGAAGCCCCACTGAGGTTAATACAATCACCATGGTTACCAAGCCAGCTTGAGGAATTCCCGCTGCGCCGATACTCGCTGCGGTAGCTGTGATGCTGGAAGACAAATCAAAGTCTATGTTCGAGAGATTCGTTAGGTTCAACTCCGTGTTCATACGCATGTGATTGTGTGGTGTCCTCAAAAAACCTACACAAAAGAAATAATGTTTGCTTCATAAGATTTTTTACTTTGTTGCATACCTGATGGTGATGATCTGACCAAAGTCCAGCTCATAGTTGTTGACCTGAGCGATGAAGATGGCTGCCACGGCCTCGTAGAGTGCTGTACCGTCCATGTTGATGGTGGCTCCAACAGGTAAGACAAAGCGGATGATGCGTCGGTCGATATGGTTGTTCTCCAGGAGGCACTTAAAGGTGATGGGCAGCGTGGCAGAGCTGAAGTGAAGGAGGAGCATTAAATTATTCACCTCAATTCAGTTAAATTTTATTCATATATCGCTTTTAACGATGGGACATTGTCACAAAGCAGCTTTACAGAAATCAAGATATAGATTTATATTTGTTCTTAATGAGCAAGCCCGACGCGACGGTGGGAAGGAAACATTTCTTTTGAGAGAGGTTGGGAGTGGGCAGGAATAGGATCTAATTAACACTCCCACGCCCTAAAATGGCCACAAACACATCCAAATCTGTTTGTGACTTGTTCAATGTGTCCAAGGGAACACTGTCTAGCAAAATCGCTGGACCACAATCCTGTAGAAATGTGGAATTGTTCGGAACAGCAGGTAACACAGAAATTGAACATCACCTGAATCGAACCCAGTCATTGGAAGAGTGGATTAAAACTGACAGGAACTCTTTAAGACACTGGTGGAAGTCTGGCAGGATTGGTTCTGAGGGTGATTAGTTTCAGTTCTTAGCAATATTTACAATATGTATGGAAATAAACCCCTGAAAGCCCTTCCTTGGTGGAGATCGGGTTTTCACCTGGATGAAGTGGCCAGTGAGATGAGCAGAGCCTGCAGGATGCCTCGGATGTAAACAATTGGACTCTTCTTGGTGATAAAGAAGTACATGGCGGGCAGGATGAAGAGACCATGGACGATCAGCCCGATAACCACGGTGATTGCATAGAAACCCAATTTCTTCCCCATTGCAGAGGGGTCGTCCATCTCCAAGATCTTGCCAGCCACCAGGAAGACGATCCCAAATGGAAAATACCTACGAGATAATAACACATATACATAGATAATGTACAGCTAGAGAAGAAAAATCACTTGTTGCCTGAACAATATGATATAGAAAATGTGGCATGAGGTGGTATTATTTATGGAGTTCCCATCAAAGGTGCTGGAGAATGATGTACCAGATAACGATGGCTACAATTTTCAGCACTGCTTCATTTAAACTCTGGCAGAAGTTGACCAGCGCACTGCCGTTGGGTCCCATTCTTCCCAGCATAATTCCTGGAAAAATAAATCCGCATGAATGCTATCAACATGGTGCCTTTATATTCCATTTATATGAACAGTTTCTCAATTCTGTTGTATTAAAATGTATTAACTCATGATATTACCTGAGCTGTGCTTGTTTAAAGGACAGTATGATTACATGTTGGAAGGAACACATTTTAACATCCATTGTCCAAGGAATGTTGATGATGCAGATTCTACTTGCATGCTCACAGACATCATTTCAAACTTCTTAAGAACACAGCAAGGCCCCAACAATGTATTTCAGTGAAATGATAACATGGCTTGTAAATGCCACTGTACTATATTCTGATATTTGATATCCAGTGCTTATGGGACAAGCTACAGATCTACCACAACCATGTTCAGGAAAAAACACTTTCAGAAGATAAATGGTTTAGTACATGCAGCATGTAAATTTACATAAGAATTAATCCATTTGGATTGGCCAGTGGTGGCTCAACAGTTAAGGCTCTGGGCTACTGATTGGAAGGTTGAGAGTTCAAATCCCAGCCAAGCTGCCACTGTTGGGGTCCTTTTGAGCAAGGACCTTAACCTTAATCTGCTCAGCTCAGTTGAATAAATGTAAGATGTAAATTTCATGTTTCCACTGCTGTATACCTGAGTTGGATTATCCGTCTTACTAGCTTTGGCTAAAATCATTTTCTGTACGAGTGTGTGAAAGAAGAGATGTTTTTTTTAACATCAGGCACTATAATTCATGCTTCACAAATGTCAGTTACTAAGGTCACCTGAGTGCTCTTATTCTGCACACTTGTCCAGGGTAATCACTTCTTTAAGCTCTTAAAGGCCACTCTTGTCAATCTAGAATGCGCAGATCCATCAGACCACAGGAAAAAAAAAGACAATGAATGATGACTAGGGATGATTCCTTGGACTCAAGAGTCCCAAGAGAAGCCAAAGACATGAACTCACCCATGGTAGCTGAAAAGATGACGATCCCCAGGACGTTCATGCCGTCGCTGGTACCGGGCAGCGTCCTTAACACCACGTCTGGAGGCGGCGTTAAGTCCAGAGAGAAGCTCTGGATGTCAGTGCCGTTGTCGTCCTGGATGTCGTAGATAAAATTGCGCCTGGTGTTGGACTCCATCAGGTCTTGGCTCACGGTGGGCTTTGGCTTAAAGATGGGGATACTCCTGCTGCGGTACTGTCAAGACCAAGGAGAGAGATAACAGTTAGGTATCTGAAACCTATTAAAGAACGACTCAGGGATGCATTGCATTGTGCTCCAAAGCTGCAAAGGTCACATCTCACCTGTTGAAAAGTAGCTTGGACCAGGTTTGCAGGAAACATGTTGCTAGTGGAGAGAAAGACAATATGCTAAATTACAGATGTTTAGGAATAACATAAGCAGTATTTTACCTGCGATTTGCCTCACAGATTGCACTAATGGCACTACCGTCAAAATTTGATTGTGCAACAGTGTTTTCCTAAACGATGGCCATCAAAAGTGCCTTTTTCTGTACATTCCAAAATGCCTTCATTCCATCCTTTGTCACAATTTTCCAAATAGCCGTCCTGTGAAAGTCGACATTTCTTCAAGGCCAAATGGCTCCGGTGAACAGAAATTAGGTCCTGTCACAGCTCTTGGTCTAATATCTTGTCCTGCTGACAGACTGCACTAGTGACCTACTGACCCTGTGGCAGATACAGGTTAAAGACAGACTTGTCCCCTTGCTACCTTCTTTCTCCAGCTAATTAGCTCAGTGTTAGCAAACAGATTCACTAGAGACAGTGTTTGCATGGTTATGGATTAATATGTAGATTTCACTGGGTGTAACAGCTAACAATTTAAAGAGAGCAGAATGTGTTCTGAACATTACGTTTACTGGGGGAACCTTCGGTCCTAAAAAACATTCGCTTTGTAGGACTTTCTGGGTGTTCTGCAGACGTTTTTTTACATAGCATTTTCTAAACCTTCTAGGAACATTGTGAAGCAAACCACAATCCTAGCAGATCCAGTCGATTGTAAAATTCACACTTAGCTAAAAGGAAATCAGACTAAAACTGATACACTTGGTTCATTTCCTATTTGATCCAAATTGGTTTCACGCTGCTTATATTCGAACGAACTGGAATTGGTGGACGTGAAGGGGAGGTATGGAAACATTTGTTGATGGCTTCTGAAAAAAAAAAAAGTCAGAAGTATTATTAACCTCATCAAACCACACTGACTCCTAGTGGCCACTACGCAACTTTCAAAACCTAGAAATCACTGTACTGCTCATGCTGTATGATTTTTATAATTTCCGTTTTTTTGTTTTGTGGACGTAGTGGTGTCCATTTAAAGTGGTTTTGGTGGCTCAACACTTTATCAACACACTTGATCGTTTTTGCTTTGAAGTATAGTACATCTAGTTCAGCTCCACAAAAGGGTAATTCAATCAGCTGCAACGACTGAATCGATGAATCTGTGGAATCTATGAATCTGCAGTCAACGTTGTTTGGAATGAAAATCCTTGATCTTTTAAAAGTAGAGCAGTTACCATTGGGACATATTGGAGCTTGGCAAGTAATCAATTGGAATTACATTGCATTTAGTTATTTGGCAGAATAAAGAGTTTCGCTCAAGAGCCCAACACTGGCGGTCAGTCAGTCTGGGGATCTGACCTGTCCAATGGCAATTACTCTGGAAATCGATTGAGGCACTACATCAACATCACAATATGGAAGATTCTTTCTAACCGTTTAACTGCCAGTGGTGGTTCCAGACTTGTTCATCTCTGCCGCATATACATAAGTACGTACTAGATGCTTCAATATTAAGATTACTCAATAATAACCTAGAACTTTAAAAGGGTTACTTGTCATTTTTGATCGCCGCGTGCAAATTCTCTGAAACCGTAAATGCATCGTGTTACCAAAATTTTAATTGGTGGGGAGTGTGTTGCAGAGGTTTGGTCACGGGTAAGCTCAAAAGACACAAAAAGTGCTGTGTTCTTACCGGATGAGGTCAAGCAGAGCGTCCGCAGAGCTCATGATTGGCTTGCCGCTGTCCTCCGAGTCCTCCTTCTGCGCTGCGCCACCTGGGTGGATGATGATCACCAGGACGATTCCCACCACGACAGCCACGAAGGTGGTCCACAGGTAGTACGAGATGGTCATTATGCCCAGGCGGCTCGAGCATTTAGCATCCAACGCTGCCAGACCGGACATCAAACTAAGAGCAAGGAGTCAGAAATTTGACTGTCACTCGTGGTGAGGTTTTAAGGGTCAGGTTTCATTTCTTGTAAAAACGAGAAACTAAGACTGCTAAAACTAAAATTGAAACTAACAACAGCTGTGATATTAACGCAGCTGTAAATCACAGGTTTATATTAATGCGCTTGTTCTAATACGTTATAATTGCTGTAGTAACAGCTGATTTATCAATATATGGTGAGGTTTTCTGTGAGGACATTTTCATTTAACACTTATGGAAGGAGTCTCCAGTGTCAATGCTTTGTAGCAGTCATAAGTTTTCCAAAATGGGAAAGTCTTCAGGACAAAGGAGTTTCTGTAAAAAAAAAAAAATTATTTAATACAAAAAAAACAAAAAAAAACCAAACAAAAAATCTGTTGTGAGATTGGCCAAATTTCAAAATGATAACAGCATGATATCAGTGGGTGGATTCAGACTAGATGTGGCATTGATCTTTAGTTTTCGAGAAGCCAACCCCCCCCCCCCCCAAAGAATATCTGTAACATCGGGAACAGAGATCAGCTTGAAAATGCCTCATTTCTCAAGATGCCTGGCGTATCACTGTTCTGATTTTATGCAATCGCTTACAAATATAGTCTATACATATGAGACCTAAATGTGAGTGCACTTCAAAATCAGTCAGAGAACGGGGAGAACAGACCTCACTGTAGTGGTTTTAATATTTATGATACGGCGTATCATCTGTGCCTTTCAGTCCTAGTGAGTTCAGCAGGCATACAGTACAAATAGTGCGACTGTGTATGTGTATGTGATTGTGTCTTGGTGAGATGGGATTAAGTCCAAGAGCGTCTGATTCTGATGGAGTTTTGGACCATCTGGAGCTTTACTCCCGTGTACGTCTCCTCCACAGGAGCATTACACTAATCCTGAAAAATTCCTGCTCGAGTCTCCTCGAGAAACCAACAAGCGTTAGATTTGATTAAAAAGAAAACACTATTGGAAAAGCTGTACTCAAAATGGGTAAAAATGACGACATATTTATCCAGTTTTCCATTTATCTAAAAATTAATAATAATAAAATATATATAAAATCGTGAGACTAACCAGACTCGACGAATAACTTTTTATGAGTGACGTGAGGAGAGAACGTCACAGCTCATACTTGAAACAACATCGCTAACATCTCCCTGAGATTGTGCTGACCGAACGTGCTCCATTAGGAACTTTGTCAGAAGAGAATACTAATCATGATACACGTTCGTGTCCCTTAGTGTTTCCTTAGTTATTACATTTACGTTAGCTAACACTTTTTAACCTGTTCAGTTAGGTTTTCCAGCCGAAACATGGGACTGTTTCGTCCACCATTGACTTTTTTCCCCCCTCCCCATTTTTAAAAGAACAGTGTCAGAAACCAAACTATTGCTTTAACTGTTGAGTTTCCACCGCCACAGCCGAGCTCATCCTGGACCCTGTTTTATGTGTATACTTTGCCACTGTATAAAGAGTCATTCTTTTTTTATATATATATATAAATAGTAATACAAGAAAACCCCACCAAAAATAGGAAGTGTTCAATTTACTTTAGATGGAATGTGCTGTATATCTAAGGCACAATTGGTCACTAGTCTCCACATGCCACTTGATCAATCTCACTTCCTTTACCTCTGTGAATGCCGCTGATCTTTAGAAAAGCTACATTCTTCACTGCTCTTTAACAGAAACTGCTTGAAAGCCAGAAAATAGCCACTTGATCAGTATGTCCTTCCCCCAAATTCCATTTCAAACAGAAAAAAATTGATGCTTTTCAGCATCCCTCTAGTTGGAGCACTGTGTCTTCTTTGTTCTAAAACCTCTTGATGCACTTTTTCTTTTAGCTCTTCCTACATCATAATACTGTCTCTTGAAACAGACCTTGCTGCACTCTTGGTGTTTGGGCCCACCAATTACTGTTTGCAGCTATATTGTTCTGTTGTTGTTGTTGTTGTTGTTGTTTCTGGTATGGTGGACATTATTCATTATTCCAATAGATAGTCCTCTAAACAAGCAACAAAACCTTCTGGCAGAAAAAAAAAAATCAATGTGCTCATACCTGGAGACAACAAGAGGCAGGATGAGCATCTTCAGCATCCTCATGAGCAGCTCTCCGGGGAACTGGAAGTACTTCACCTCCTACCGAAACAGAACATGGAAGATATGTAGAAATTGTAATAAGAGAAAAGTATTTTATATAAACAAAGCTCCTTTTCTTAAAGACAGCCATGTTGGATCTGCTGTCCAATAGGACAGTGGTTCAGGTGGTAGAACGGGTTGTCCTCTAATGGTAGGGTTGGCCATTCAATTCCCGGCCCATATGACTCCACATACCGAAGTATCCTTGGGCAACACACTGAACCCCAAGTTGCTCCCAATGGCAAGTTAATGCCTTGCATGGCAGCTCTGCTACCATTGGTGTGTGAGTGTGAATGGGTGAATGAGACACAGTGTAAAGCGCTTTGGAGAAAAGCGCTATATAAGTGCACCATTTACCAAAATCAGGCATGGTATTATATTTAAAGTGCCCCTGAAATGAAAATGGGTGTTTCAGATGTGTTTTTTTTTTTTTGTACTTTAGTGTTATGGACACCAATTTAAAAACAATTTATGGTTTTAATTTTATATATTTACATTTTTTCATCTAGGGGGAAAATGCTTACTTTTTTGATGACTCATTCTGGCCTAGTCTTGCATTTGTCCAATTAAATCTCTCTAGAACTCTCTAGAATGTTTTTGCCCCACCCCTAGGGGCATGTCTTGCTCTGCAGTAGCTGCCCATTAGTAGCAAACACGGGTCGTCTTTGTGTTCTTTAGCAGTGCGTCCTCCTACACTATTCCCTTTTCCAAAAAGGGCGGCAGTGAGAAATCCTCCACAGCTGAAAACAGACCCTTCGCTAAATCTCTCATTTGTTCAGATGTAGGTGGTATGGTGGAGGTGTGGTATGGTGTATCTCGAACGCTACTGTCGATTGCGTAAATCAATCCAGCACTTCAATCCAACACGCCGCCTCTCTGACTCCCAGTTCCTGACTTCAGAAATGGATGAGATTCCATCACTTCATTGCACAGAAAGTGTAGGAATGACAAGAGTGCCAGGATAAAACATCACTGCAAATGTTGATTTATTCAGAGCCTGATATAATACTTTAAAGGTGAAGAAGAAACGTATGCCTGCTAGTAATAAAGTGCTCTGAAGTCACACTGTTAAGGCGTTAAACCATGTTTTTTTTGTTGTTGTTGTTGTTTTTTTTTTATATCAGTTTGTGATCAGTTTTTGGCTGTAGAGTAGGAACAAATGCCAAAGTCCTGCATTTAAAGATGGAGATAGACAACCGTCCCTGTCTCATCTGTTGGCTGTTGAAGGAATGTCTGTATATTTGACAGTTTCTGCTTGGTATCAAAATTTAAAAGCACTAACCAAACAGGAAGACTCGGAGCAGTCCAGTTGGAAAATACATGAGATGATGCTTTCAACTGGATTTTCCATCACGAATGCCTTTTTATTATTTCCTTACTGGTGCGAGTTATTTCTAGACAAATTTACTCAACCTTACCAAGGGTTTACAGATAGGAAGAAAGAGAACTCTTGAAGAGAAGACCAACCTGTTCAGAGAGGTGTTTGGAACGCAGGAAGAATCCCAGCAGGCAGCCGACCACCACGGCCAGCACAGACAGGATGAGGAGGCCATTCTGCTGGCATACATTCTTCACCCGGCTCCACATGGCACCCAGGGGCATGGTGTCAACTCCTTGTTCCAGTTACACACACACACACACACACAGGTCAAATCAAGAGTCCGAACCTGCCATACATACATGCAGAGAGAGTGAAAGACCGCCAACTGGAGTCCCTTTCTCGCAGGATAAAAGACTGTGTGAAGGTCCAAGTCCACTCCTCGTGACTGTTTCTAAGAGTAAATCCCATCACACTGCCTAGAACCATTCAGTGTCTCGCTTTCTTTATTTCCTTCTCGGCCACTAGGGGGGCTCCTCGACAGCTGGCATTACTGTCCTGGCGTTAATACCAGCGATCCTATTAGGGATCTGGAGCTGGATTAAGGGTCTCTGGACAATTGGAAAAGGGATTGTTCTAGGAGATATGGATGGGGCGGAAAAGGCAAGCAAACAACAATCTATACAGCTTTACGTGACCCATATAACCTTAACTGAAACAAACATCGGTTGGGAGATCTGTGTGTAGTGTGTGATGATGTGTGTATGGCTGTGTTCATGTTCATAGTAGTAGACTCGGGGCAACAGTAGGACATCTGCTTTAACACACACGCAGGCACGTACGCGCGCGCACACACACACACACACGCAGCGGCTCCACCCCTCAATCAGAGCAGCATATATTACTTATAAACTGGATTTACATACCAAATTATACATTTTAACTAACGGTGTAAGTATCATGGGTTATGTTATGTGGTTGTAGTGTGTTTTATTGTTCAAACAACAGTAAAATAGTTCCTGATATCGCTCTGTGAACTATTCCAATCTGGTCTGTTTTTATCGCAAAAAACACTGGGATTTACCGAGCCAATCACATCGCAGCAGGCAGTTTTACTCAGCCAATCACAACAAAGGCATCCTGGCTTTGTTAACTATACTGTTTATCATATAAAGGTATTATATTGCAGATGCTTATCAGCTATATATGCATATACACTGATGTGAATTAATTCTTCTGAACTGATTGATGAATATGGAAATCTAAAAATAAAAAAGAAAGAAAAACCCAGCCAACCTATTTGCATATAATGTACTTTCTCCACATTAGCGCATTTGTTTATAGGAAAAGTTATAGCAAGGGCAGTCAAAGCGTCCTTTCTAAACGCTACAGTCAGTGGTGATGTGTATGTCATTGGTGTCCCAAGTAAATCTCCATGTGGTGTCTCTCTGGGTAATTTTCCCCAAACACTGATTCATCTTCATTACGGCGCATGTGTCATAAGCCGCCACTTGAGCAGAGTCGTGTTTCTCCAACAGCGAAGAAAATAGTCAAGTCGCAGAGCCACCAGATAAATGTAAATAAACGCGGACATGAACCTGTAACTAGAATCATCTTTTAACATCATACGTCGAGGACAAAGCCACCCAAAGACTTTCAAATCTCCAATTTTTGTTTATTTATTAATTTATTTTTAAATAATAACATGAAATAGCACACGGTTCTTTCTTCAGCTTGATATCCGTTTGGAAAAATCGCGTCTATCTCAGGCTTAACGAAGCTGATGCCACATGTAACCTTTTATTAAAACCTGAAATGTTTTAATAAAAGAATTCAAAAGGCGAAGGCAAGAAACAAATGTTAGCTACATTTAATGTTATCTAATGTCTGAAATAAGTTTCAATCGCTTTCATTAAAGACATAAATTGCAGTCAAACCAGGAAATCCTGAAGAAGTTTCTTATCTTAGCGCTGACACTGGAGACTTCTTCCATGCAGAAGACTTCACCAGTCCATTATTTGCACATTTTCTTTGTTAAAGTCCCTCTGAACAAGCTGTGTTTAAAACAGCTCTTAATTGGCTTTCAGTTTAATACGTGGCATTTCTCAGTGTAGTACCAGGTACTTGAGAGAGCATTTAAGGAGCAACTAAACATAAAATGGTCCAGGAAATTGTGTCTCGTGAAAAGAGCACTGGAAAAGGTTGTAGTTCGCGTTCTCTAAACAAACTGCATTCATGTGAATGTAATTTCCTCACAATTTCCCAATGGCCTATATTGTAAATGGCGGTGTTTTTTAGTTTGTACGCTTGCAAGGTTGTTTACCAAAAGCAGCATGTTTTTTCTGCCAGTAAAAATCGTTCAATGTGTACATTGTAACGTCATTGAACAGTCAACTGCAGTCTTTACTCTGAGAGGAAAGGAGGAATAATAACCCAAGGCCGTTCCAAGCAAGTTCCTTTATGAGCCCATAACTGTTGAGCGTGTTTGTGCGTAATATGCTTTAAAAAGATTTTTTTAAATGAATGCACATGCTTTTCTAATGGATATTCAGAGCTTCTACAATAACACAAATCACCTAGCAACAGCTAGTGCTAGTCGTGTTAATAAATTTAAGTAATAATACAAGCTCCTAGCATGGTTTTAATTTTTCCTATGAAAGTTTGCCAGCGTTCCAGGAATGAAATGACCTTGAGGGTTTGCTGATTCATTTTAAAGAGCTTAAATGCAGAGTATGGACAGCTTGGGTGTAATTAAGATTCTAAAGTCTTTACTCAAGCCCGTGAGTTAATGAACGGCATGTTGGCTTGCTTCAGAATGGCTATGCTGGCTGAATCCATAATCACAATTCAAAATTGTCCAGTTACTCAGTTACATTTTGACGTGGAGAGCGTTAGAGAGCGTAACAGCAGCTTTGCTGTAAATATATCTGATGGTGGTGGTTGTTGTTTTTTTCTAGCATCTCTAAAGAATGATCATCAAACTAGATTCTGTGTTTTTTGTGCGTAAGTAAACTTTGAGTTAAATTAGAGTAACATTTCCAAGGCTGGAGAATGCCAATCCCTCTGTGAAACATGGTGGTGGTAGCACTATGTCGTGGGCATGCGTTTCATCAGCAGGAACTACTCCAGTCTGGTCTGGGTTTGGAGACCCTATCTCTCGCTGTAAAGAAGAACCCTGAAGATAATGGCAGGTAACTCTCTTCTTCTTGTTTCTTATCCTCTCCATCACCCTCATCATCATCAAACATCAGCTCATCTAAGGTCTTTTCTCTTTATGGTTTTCACCATAGTACTCGGTGATTGTCCTGATTGCAATAGCAGTCACCAAAAAAAAAAACCCAACATGGAAGTTACCTCCTCTTATAGCAGCTGTAAACAGTAGTTCTCTCATCAGTCTCTCTTGAAGGGAAAAAGGCAGAAAAAAAAACAAAAATACAAAAACGTACTATAGCTTGTGATGTGTATGGAAAAATCGGAATAAACTTACCAACTGTTACAAAGCGGTGACACTGGAGACTCCTTCCATTAATGTTAAAAAAAAATCTGAAAAAAAACTGATAACCTTAGAGAAAAATCAGTGTGAAGGTTAATTATTAGCCTTAGATTATGTGAAGGATCCATCATACAAGTTGATGACATATTAATATAAACATGTGAATGCATGCATGTGAATTACTGGTGTCTTCTGTACACCTCCTGACCAATCAGGAGCCAGAATTCAACAGCGCTGCGGTATAAAGCGTTTTCCTACACAATAGCCAAGATTAGTGCTGGGATATGATGGTGTAGTGCACCACAGTGCCAGGAAAGTCGTTTGAAACACAGACAGAAGAAGAAGGACACTGAAGGAGCGTTTTGGTAAGGGTTTAGGATCAAGGTACAACACTGGGATGATTTATTATTTTTTTTAAATAGGTGCAAAGTGGAGAAAGAGAGTACGAGAGAGAGAGAGTGCGAGAGAGAGAGAACTGTGCGCTGTTTGATTGAGATGTGAGGATGAGTGCAGTGTGCTCGAGTTACTACACCGCGGAGAAGGAGCTGGTGAGAGCGTTCACCTGTCCGAAAGCCGACGGCGACGAGCGCGCGCAGTTCTGCTGCGGCTTCAACGATATTAAATACTGCTGTGATGATCCCAACAGCTTCTTTCCCTACGAGTACGGATACATGTGGTGGCTCAGGTAAGGAGCTGCTCATGTACAACTACACTGCAAAAAAAAAAAACCCAAAAAAAACCACTGCCTATAAATAATTACTTCAATCTAATAACTTTTTTTTCTTTTCAGAAATCAAGAAAATTAAGATAAAATCCTCTGGCTCCAATACATACTAGTGACAGAATAGTGCTGTACATATTGAAATAACCTGTCAAATCTTTTAAAATGATTCTGTAGTGGTATATATATATTAGTTAAAGGTGTAACGTGAAAAGGTTTGAGGATTTTTTTTGTTGTTGTTGTAATTATGTGCCATAATTAGTTTGCAGATTGATGCTTTAAAAGTACACAGCGTGCAGTAAAGAAGAACCGTAGCCTTGATGGTACATTTTAGTACCCTTTTCTTCTAAGCTATAACACAAGACTAACACTCAATGTGAAAACAGTAAGACCTACAATGACATACAATGTGTTTATTTGTTTGTTTATTTATTGCAAAATCATCATAGCTATAAATCCAGGGTATCAAAATGATGCTTGCTTGAAAGATGAACAGCGTCTAGAATTAAATATACTTGAGATCTTATAATAATAATAATAATAATAATAATAATAATGCTATAAATGGGCACAATTGTAATTTCTGTATTTGCTTTTTTTTCTTTCTTTCTTTTTTTTTTAAATAAACCTTAGCATTAATTTTCATTAAAGTTCAATATTTTGCTGCTTGCCCACTCAGAGACCTGCAATTTCTCTGTCCAACCTTGGACAAGCTGGATTTACACTGTAAGAGCTTGGTGTCAAAGGCAAAATTTGCACATGTTTAAAGAGTTGTTTGGTCGTGACACATAACATGTCTCGTTCGATCTTGTACAGCGTGACATTGTAATCTCAAATGACGACTGGAATCACACAGTATAAAACCGGCTTTAAGAAAACAAGAACATGAAATTTAAATAAAACACCAAACCTGCAAAATACTTGATCCTGAAGAAAACGGTAAATACTTTACAATCTAAACCTGCGATGTAATTAACGTTAGCTATAACGATGTTCAGTAACAGTGATTCCAGTGATACTGCCCTCTGTTGGTTTGTTGTAGGATTGTCAGTAGTCCTGGTGACTATTCGTGTAGTTTTGTGTCCTGCTTCGTTGAGAAAGCGACTTAAACATTTATTGGCAGTTCAGCTGTCCGACTTCTTCTTCATCATCTAATGAATGAACCTTCAATTCTCTGTCCATTTATTTGCCCTTTTTTCCGCCTCCGCAGTATTGGTGCTCTCATAGGTCTGTCCGTGGCTGCGGTTGTACTATTGGCGTTCCTCGTCACTGTGTGTGTTCTCTGCATCCTCTTCATCAACACGAAACCCAGTTGGCTGGACAGCGGCCTTCCTCTCAACGAGCCGGGTCAGTGAGCAATGCGCCGAAACCCATATCATGTGTAAAATGCTATACGATAACGTGAAATCCCAGTACAGAATGATTCTAATGTACATACATCATATTCTTTTATTTAAAATTATATATATATATATATATATATATATATTGAAATATTGAACTATATATGTGTGTGTGTGTGTGTGTGTGTGTGTGTGTGTGTGTGTGTGTGTGTGTGTGTGTGTGTGTGTGTGTGTGTGTGTGTGTGTGTGTGTGTGTGTGTGTGTGTGTGTGTGTGTGTGTGTGTGTGTGTGTGTGTGTGTGTGTGTGTGTAGGGCGCACGGTGGCTTAGTGGTTAGCTCGTTCGCCTGTTCGCCTCACGCCGGCAGGGTCGGGGTTCGATTCCTGCGGCTTTGTGTGTGCGGAGTTTGCATGTTCTCCCCGTGCTGCGGGGGTTTCCTCCGGATACTCCGATTTCCTCCCCCAGTCCAAAGACATGCATGGTAGGCTGATTGGCGTGTCTAAAGTGTCCGTAGTGTATGAATGGGTATGTGAATGTGTGTGTGAATGTGTGCCATGCGATGGACTGGCACCCTGTCCAGGGTGTACCCCGCCTTGTGCCCGAAGCTCCCTGGGATAGGCTCCAGGTTCCCCCGCGACCCTGAAAAGTAAGTGGTTGAAGATGGATGGATGGATGGATATATATGTGTGTGTGTGTGTGTATAAGATCTCTGAGAAAGTTAAGAAAATGGCTTGAGTGATGTAATACATCATGTTGGTTGCTAGCTCGAGTCAGAGCTGATGTAAGCAGTTCACTGACTTCCCCTTGAGCCTGTATCTGACGTATTATTTGTGTTACTTCTCTCATGTGACGCAGGCCGTGAGTTGAGTCCTGCTCCCAGCCATTCCACTGGACCTCAGGGTTTCTGCAAACATTTCCCAAATAGCAAACTGCACTGTGCCAAGCAGCGGGCAGAGCCTGAGTGTCTGTTTCAGCCCTGCTTCAGGGTCACCATGGCCAGAGTGAATGCTGAAGGGCCTTCGTAGGAGCGTAGAGTCCACTGGCAGGTGCTTTTACTCAGTCAGAGTCAGAATCCATGTCAAGCCTCAAGCTGATCAGTCAACGGTTAAGGGCTCAGTAGTGGCTCTCTGGCGCTCCTGGGATTTTCACTCGATGCCTTCTGGTTATTAGCTTCCGGTATCCAGGTATTGAAACATCGCCCCTGGTGGTTAGGAAGGTGAAACAGAAATCTGGGTTTTATTATGAAATGAATGTTGTGAGAAAAGAGCTCGGAATTATGAATCAGCTAAAGTCTCACGTCAAATATCTGTTTTACTTGTTCAATTCTTTCCTTGTGTATCAGATGATACCCGACGGTGAGCAGACTCTGAAGTCCTGACTGACCTCACCTGTCTGATCAGATCTTCTGAACTATTGTGGTCTAACATCATTATTCTTGTTTTCTTCTGAATTAATGGCTCATGCCGTGTCTCTTGGTTTCAGTTGCACCATAATTAATCTGATTCTCACCTAATTAGGCAAATATTATCTAGAGGCCATGAAGGAGAAAAGATATTTAACAAATTCTGTGATAGGCCAAACTAGACAGCTACTACACTACAATAAATATTTAAGCCATTAAATCATACCTTGTGAACAAATGGAATAACAAAATTAGGACAAATCAATATAATCTAATTTAACAACTGGGGTTGGGGGGGGGGTTGGGGAGGGTCACTGTGACCTATAAATAACTATTTCTTCACACATTCTTGTCTTGTACTTTTGATTGAACAGTTAGACTAGTTTCTCGGCGGATTTTTAAGGATGACATCTTCAAATATTGTGAAAGTTGTGCTTTCAGTAGTTTTATTTTCATGGGTTTTATCATTCTTTATTTTATTATTTTATATTTATGTATTGAACTATATGCTATATTAGAAGTAGTAGAAGTATGTTTGATTTTCGAAATGCAGTTATTATAGTTATTATAGTTAGGCTACATTGTAATATCATATTTTTAAGCATATCATTTCTTTTTTTTGTTGGTGTATTTCACGTATTTAACTACATTTAAAAGACACAAGGGTATTAACGCATGACTGTCAAATCAAAAGACATTTATATAGTTATTGATTATACTTGACTTTGTGTTGTGTTAATGTCATAGGATTAAATTATTTTTAAATACTTTTTTTTAATGTTGTTCTTTTTACTTTACCATTCAAATAATTGGTTAAAATAATAATAATAATTTCATTAAAAAAATTATTGTAATATTTATTGTAATCTTTCTGGAACAAACTGATTTAATAAACATAAACAAAATCTCCATATTGTTGTCTATTCAGTATATGAATTCTTCATGTCAGTTTTGTTTTTCCATGTTAGAAACTTGAAAAGATCCTATCCATTACTATTCTCTGTGTGTTCTTATGGCAGTATTTATTCTTTAAAACCCAGTAGATGTCTTTAATCCCATTGGATTATGTTGTTTCTGGTGGATATATTTTTATTTAATTGTACGCCAAAATGTAAGCTTGTCCTTGTTGTTCAGGAAGTGTGTTATGGTGGATCTGGAGCTTATCCAGATCCTATCCTTTTTTTCACGGAGGAGTTTTACGTGAGGTGAAGGAACGGAGCTGGATTGTGGTGCAGCCCATTGCTTATTGTTCTCTGTATAACTGTTGTTCCTGCTGCTTTCAGGTCGTCCTGCAACTCTTTTCCAGAGACTTATCATTCTTCTCATTAGTCTGAGATCACATTGCTACTTGTTGCATGAAATCTTCCCAAACAATGGCAACATGTTTTATAATGATCTTTTATCATTTGGACTTCATTATACCATGGTAGACAGTTAAAACCACACAAGCAACTCCAAAGCATCTACGACCCACCACCATATTTGAAATGTGCTCAGTTCCTGGAAACTTTCCAACAGTTCCAAGCTTTTGAAAACTTTTGGTTGAGGCTGTGATTGTGTGTAATGATATCTGTAACTGCTTTTCGTTTCCTTTTTAACTTTATCATCTATCTCTTGTATTATCAGCTGTTTGATTTTCCTCGCGACGATGAACGACCAAGGGATTTTACGTGTGCGCAACCTCGTATTCATACTCCAAGAGAACAAACCAAGAAATAGTCCAAACAACCATAAATGATAGTTTTGCTCTAATTCATATATGGCATATATGGTTTATTAGTTGGTTTTTGGTTATATGAACAAGTCTAAAACTTGAAAATGGAAAAAGGAAAACTGGACTCTAGGCCCTATTTAGTATTTGCTGAGAAAAAAAAGGACAAAATTTGAAGATCAAGGACAAAATTTGAAGGTCAAGGTCTAGATTTCCATGACACGTAGCTAGTTTGCATTTGAGAGATTTAAATTAAAATCAAGTATGCAAAGTTCTTTGTCTTCAATGACACTGGTGTGCATACTGTTTGTAACCTTGAAGAAAAAGTGCTATTAGTGTTAACAGTACAGTATCAGTCATTCTTGAACAAATTGAATGAGACATGCTGGTCTGAGATAAGGAAAAGCTTTCTAAGAACTTTGGGTAAGCAACCTTCAGACACAATGAGAAGTGGTTTAAAAGTTTCATTTTTATGAATAATAACATGCCATCGCTTTGCCAATTTAATTTTATATATCTATAAATTGGATAATATTTATATTTAAAAAGATTCCTGTGAGTAAATAAAAATGTCTGTCAAATTTGTCATAGAAGACTAATATTGCAACCTAGCTAATGGTAGTTTGTTAAAAATAACTAGCTACTTTAATCCAAGTTTATCGTAGACCGTAAGATAGGTTCATACAGTCAGTATTTGCAATTTCCAGTTATACTGTACTAATAAAAGTCACTTTGAGACTTTAAAATTGTGTAGTTATGCCACATTATAGCTAGAAGCAAGGAGCAGAACTGGACACTGCCCCAAATGCTCTTATTATTATTATTATTATTATCATTATTATTTTAATTGTGTAATCTTAAGGCATTACTGTTCAAGGCGTTACCGTTACAAAGAAAAAGTAAACACTGTTTAAGGTGCAAGATAAACAGGTTCATGCCCAGTGTTCCACCATAGAGACTGTAGTCTCCGATTCCTGTTTTTGACTGACAGGAGTTAAACCCAATGTGGTCTTCTGCTGTTGTAGCCCATCCATGCGTTGTGCATTTTGAGATACTTTTCTGCTCATCACGGATGTAAAAAGTGGTCGAGTTTTCTCATTTGCTCTGCGCTTGCCTCATGGTGTTGTTCTCACCAGTGCAGTGCTTCTTCTGTATATTCTGGCTCAAACATGTATGGTTGAATGTGAGTGCAAGGTAACTCAATAAATCCTCATCTATTGAGTCATTGCTGTTGTGTGAGTAAGCCATTCGCTCCATTTTAATAATTTACTTACAATGCAAAGTGATTAGCTATTAGCTATTAGCAAGGAAGCTATCTGGCTTCCCTGAACATACCATTATCTAGCAAGCAGTGTTCCTGCCCATTCCTCCCTTCTCCACCCATTCCCCTTCCTACCCAAATATCCATCCCTAACCATTGTAGCTTTTCAGGTTTTCCAGGATAGTTCATCTGGAGGGAGTTTCCCCAGTATTCAAATCGGTAAATCTCGCTATAAAGCCCGCTGTAAGAAGCAAACATTGTGCGCTCAACACATAATAGCAGAGATGAAGTTGTCCTTTGTCTTTTTTCTCCTGCTTTGTGGCATGGCCGAATGTCAGATAAGACAGTATATCTACATATCTGAAAAAATGAACTGGCCTTCTGCTCAGAGGTACTGCAGGGAAAAAATATATGGATCTGGCAACCATCACTACTGATGCGGAGAACCGGAGACTGATGAATGCATCTTCAGGCGTCATCAGTTCAGATAGTTGGATTGGGCTGAACAGAACTGCACCTGGATCAGAACGCTGGCAATGGTCTGATGGAGAATCACCTCATTTCTTTCAGTGGCTCACTGGCCAACCTAATAATGTTAACGGAATACAGAACTGTGTCAAAATAGAATCAGAGGGGTGGAATGATTATGAGTGCAGTGCATCTTATCCTTTCTATTGTTCCTGGAGATTTGTTTTGGTGAAGGACAGTAAGACATGGGAGGAAGCTCTTGACTACTGCAGAACTTCCTACACCGGCTTGGCCAGCCCGGTCTCTCCAGAGCAACTAGCCCTGGCTGAAAATGCAATAGCACAAACCCAGACAGTCAGTGTGTGGATTGGCGTGCGCTTTGTGAATGGACAGTGGGTCTGTGTGAACATGGTGCCGCTGGGGAGCCTGGTCTCGCTGCCCTCGTGCCCAGCTCCCAGCTCCGCTGTGGAGCTCGCAACACCAGTACAAACATTTGGGAGAACAGAGACTGCAAGGAGAAGCTAAGATTCTGTACACAGTATTTCTCTAAATATTTCTATGTTGCCATGGTAGTTTCTAGAACACTCCCAGTCCTCTAATAAAGTTGATTTGTCAGTGACCTTTTCTCTCTCTCTCTGGACAGATGACTTCCTCAGAGCACGACTCTCTTCTTCAAGAATAATACACACATTTGTTTATTCAGCAATTTATCCAAACCTAGATATATAGTATATATGAGTTAATGCATTCATATTTATAACGCTTTGAACTGAAACGATCATGTTTAGGCACAGTGAAAGAGAATTTTCTGTCAGGTGTAAGGTTGTTTGACTGTGTTTTTCCCCTCCTTGAATATGGATTATATAAATACCTGCTGTAAGTGTAATAACTTTGAGATCACTTGGATCTACAACCGGCGAAAAGAAACTTTTTAAAAAATCTTTTTAAAGCCTTTCTGTTCATTTGTTCACATGAACTAGTTATATGTTAAGTTGTGATTAACCATTTTGGTCAAAATCTGTCTCTTCATTTGACTTTTATGCTAGAAGGAGCAAAAAACAATAAAATGTGAGACTGTGATCTGGAGTGGGCTCTAAGGGAAAGGGGATCTGATTGTCTTTGCTTTTAGACTTTACAACTATAATGATTTATAATCCCAGAACAGGGTGGGTTCCTTTTTGAGTCTGTATTTCTGTAAATCTGCTTTATGACAAGATGCATTGTTAAAAGTGCTACAGAAATAAAATTGAATTGCCTGAGCAAGTATCATGAGAATTGTCCGAATCGGTTGATTAAAAGTTTGCTAGAAACGGGTACGTGCAGTGCTTATACTGTTTTACATCCTGTTCTACATGAGTTCTCCTTTTGATATTTGAATGTAGCTGGCACTATCTTAAGTATGGCAGCCTCCGTATTCTCCCGGACAATCTGTGTTACTCTGTCAAGCCTCTCTTGCATTTCCTAGACGTATTCTTCCAGGGAGTGGAAAGGAGAGGGCTGCTCCTCCCACACCTCCTGGGCCATGTCCAACAGTCCTTGGGGACGCCGTCTGAAGAGGAGCTCGAATGGGGTGAAGCCGGTGGATGCTTGGGAGGCCTCTCAGATGGCAAAGAGCACGTAGGGCAGGAGGAGGTCCCAGTTTCAGCCGTCTTTGTCTACCACCCTCCACAGCATTCTCTTCAGGGTCTGATTAAACCTCTCCACCAGGCCGTCAGTCTGGGGGTGGTAGACGCAAGTCTTCAAGTGCTTGACGTGCAACAGCCGGCACAGATCGATGAACTTTTCCCCGGCCTTCTTTGCTCATATTTACCAAGGATATATAAGATTTTTTTCTGTATGTTTATTTTTATTATTCTAAATATTCTTACTTGCACACTCTACATTTTGGATTGCTGCTGTAATCTGTGAATTTCCCCCTGGGATTAATAATAATAATAATAATAATAATAATAATAATAATAATAATAGATTATCTATCTATCTATTTCTCTCTCCATTCATCCATCTATCCTTGCTAACTGATATACACAGCAAGTAGCGAACTGTTATTTGAGATTGTATCTACTTCCGGTAAAAAAAAATAAAAGCGTCTTACCGGAAGTACGTAGAAAAAAAATAAAAGTAGTTACGAAGCAGCTCAGCCAACATAAAAAAAGTAAAAAACGAAAACAGCTGCAACCGGAGGTTTAAATCCGCTTTTCTGCTCGAGGTTTATTTAATTTTTTTTTGTTTTTTTAACAATGTCTTGCAAATTTGTTTGTACGCGTTCAGTCCGGGGCGTCTGAAGTGCCGAAGTTTGCTCAGGACGAGTTTTAAGGAGTGCGGAGGAATTTTTTTGTTCGGGCCTCGCTCAAAGGTACAGGTAGTTAACGCTAACGCTAATGCTAATGCTAATGCTAATACAAACACTAACGCTGAAGCCTAACGCTTGTCAAGCATGCTAGTTGTGTTTACAAATTAGCATGTGACAGGACCTGCCAACAACAACAACAACAACCAGGACTCCTCTATATGCATATAAAACACACAAAATATCAAATACAGTCGTGCTAAAGGTTGTCGCTGTGGAAAGAACACCATGTTTGCTTGATAAAAAATAAACACGTTAACATTAACAACGTTACTCCTGCGTACTTAAAAAAAGCAAAACCTGATACGCGAAAATAAAATTGTCTTTTAGGACAGATTTTAAAATGTGAATGCTAATCCGCTAGCACAGCTACGAAATCTTTGCTAGCTCCACTGTTTTTGTTTACATAACATCTCCTCGAGCGACTGCACAAACAACAGACGATATTAAACTCATACATATTAAACTTAAATAAATAAAAACAACAACAGGACTCTTAAACACTAGCAAGCTAGCGGAGTGTCTCGTGTAGCTAATACACCAGCTTTCTATTTTTGACTTCTGTAATGACATTACTGATGTCCTCGTGTAATGCTAATCTTTCTGGCTCACATAGGGTTTTATATAATAATAATGATTATTTATGTACAAAAAATTGTGTGTGTAGAATTTTAATAAATAAATAAATAAATAAAGCTCTGCCAACCCTGCTGAACAACCCCCCCCCCCCGAAACAACAACAGTATGAACCATTGCAGAAATTCTAATGGTTTTTATTACTAATACCATTACAAACCTTCAGCTATTAACCATTAAAACTACCAAATTCCAAACTTAGTAGGTCCTTATTGGTATCCACTAGACATAACATGCCACCAATAGAAAGCATCAAATGACCAGGGACCCACAAGGACCATTACAGCTTCTGTTAAAACCAATACAATTCCCATTAAAACCATTACAAATTCTATGAGTGTTTATTATTTTGTGTTTTTTTTTCCAGGGACGTTAAAAACATCAGTAGAGTGTTTCTAATGTTTCTAACGTATCGCTTTACAATTGTATCCGTTTTATTATTTATACCTTATTGACATCCATCACGTTAATCTTGAAAAAGAAAATGATGGATTGAAAATGTCCTCATAAAAATATTTACCAAATAAAAATCTAAATAAACCTTTAGGGAGGGTGGGTTAAAAAAATAAAAAAATAAAATAATCACAGAAATCACCTGCGCATGGAGAACATGGAGCTCAACAAATGATTAAATAAGTATATAGATAATATTTTGTGTCATATCCAAGGTTAATTTTCACTTTGTGTTTGTTTAAATCTCCTAAAAAAAAAAAAAAAAAAAAAAAAAAAAAAGCAAAACAAAAGGGCTCAGTTCGCGTCTCATGGCTCATTTATCATCTCGTTATCATCTTCAGAAAGAATGCTGCAATCCAAAACACACACACGACATGTTTTTGATTCGCTTTTTGCGCGGAGTCCTGGAGTTTCCCCTTAGGAATGTAATTCTAGTATAATTGTAGAATTTGTATTACAAAATGAAGAAACATTGTTTTTCGGTGGGACTCGTCTGTGTGCCGTGTGCTCAAACCTGAGCCATTATGTATATAACGCTGCTTGCTTTGCTTCTCCAGGCTCCTTT
>NC_071261.1:12231575-12316575 GCF_023375685.1 Ictalurus furcatus
GACACACACACACATGCACGCAGAGTAACTACAGGCAAGAATGTGATGAAAGAATTGATATTTTTTATGTTTCTGATCAACACACACACAGATTTCAGCCCATCTACTCTCTCTCTCTCTCTCTCTCACACACACACACACACACACACACACACACACACACACACACACACACACAGACAGAGTGTTCCCACAGAAGCAGCTTCACTTTACACACTGGAGGAGTCGAGGACGAGTTTACGGCTTCTTGCTCTCCTGTTCCTGTTTTCCGGACATCACGGACCCTACAGAGGACGATTCGGTGGTGGTGACGTTCGAGCGTGTGCTTCTTTAGGCCCTTCTTTTTTCCGAAGAGCCACCATCACCACGTAGCGTCTCGAACGCGGACCTCGAGCATCTCTAAGGAACGGAGGAAAGGAACAACAGCCGTGTCGGCGTCCTGACTTTTCCTTGAGTGTTTTTTTGTTTTTTTTTGTTTTGTTTCGAGGACAGAAATCAGCAAATTGCTGTCTGCCCTGCGGATTCCTTGGGCTCGATCCAAAATGGCTCGCGGTTGGACACTTGATGGAGCGTGGAAGCCATTTTTTATACCCTAAGTAGTGCACTTACTGAATCCCACATGAGTAACTATTGGACACGTGATATCTATAATATCTCAAATTGATAATGTAGTGCACTACGTTTCACACCCTTTGTAGTGCACTTACTTAAATCTGTATATAGAGAGAACTGAATCCCAACCGGATAACCAGTGAACAGATGATGGTGGATGACATAGTGTACCCTAGGTAGTGCACTACGTAGGCTCTTTATGTAGCTAGTATGTATAAGGTGTAAACACCTTGTACATATTTCCATACCCTATATAGTGCACTTACACAGCTAGTAGGGGTTGTTTGACTTATAGGGGATGACATCTACCCTATATAGTGCACTGTGTAGGGCATTTCTGCAGCTAGTATGGATTTAAATCTCAAATGGTTAACGTAGTGCACTTGATAGGGTGGAGAAGCCATTGTTTTTTCATGCCATTTGAGACCTACAGGACGACACCTACCCTATGTAGTGCACTAATAAGATGACGGAATGGTTTCTACATTTTACGTAGGTCCCTTACGTAGCTTGTGCACTACAAAGAGTTTAGAAGCCCTTAGTTCATGCCCTATGTAGTGAGCTTGTCTTTATCATGGCTTTGAGTCCTAATAGCTGGACATAGGGCATTACTTATGGTAACTACGTATTGTTATTTTATACCTTCTTTGGATGTAGGATCCTTATGGCCATGGGGCGCTGAAAGACACATCGATGTCTATTGGACACTGAGTGCACTACGTAGGGTTGAGAAGCCATTGTTTTGTGTATGAAGTAGAGCTCCATTTGGAATTGAACCCGCTTCTCAGATCTGCACTCTAGCAGGAAAAAAGCGGGCCAGCCTGGTCCCAATCCTACGTCTTGTTCCCCTCTGCCGTGCTTCCTGAGTGCACTTTAATCAGGGATCTGTTCATTTTTTGAGTCTCTAAAGACGAGCGTGCACTTAGAGGGCTTGCAATACGTAACATATTTAACTTTTTTTTTTCTTTTTTTTTCTTCTAAACGTTTGAAAATTTGGTACTAGATATATTTGCACTTGAACGGAAAATTTGGATGTGAGCTCCTCTTAAAAGTGGTGTCCTTCCTTTAGAAAAGAAAAAGAAAAGGGAAAAGAAAAAAAAAAGCTCTGTATTAAATCCCCCCTCCTCTTTGAAGTGTGCATGCAAGTAAAGATTGTAGCACAGCAAACATTCTATTTGGGACGGAACCTGATGCTTCGAGTTGTGGTTTGCTTTTGTTTTTTCATAAGTACAGGCGAAACGATTATTATTATTTTTTTTTAAAATCATGATCATTTCATCACAGTCTATGATATTACCACTTGTATACTTGGACGTAGCACGTTATATACGTCAGAAGTCACGTGTGGTGACGCTAACTAGATTAACGTAACCGTGGAAACAACTGAGGAGGTTGGGACATTCGCGGCGATACAGTGTTTCGAATTGTTTTGTGACGTCGTGTAGCGGATATACTGAAGGAGTGAGGACAATGTGATACTTTTGTGTCATTTACAACTTTAACCAGCGCTACTTTCGAGAAGGTCGACGATACTTTCTGTTCAAACTGGCTTTTTTTTCTTCTTTTTTTTTTTTTTTAGAGGAAAACCGTGATTTGCATGCACTCGTCTCATCGTACTGGGCTGCGTACTAAATAGCAGACTATTTTGGTGTACTATTTTGTCGTGATTATTTAGTAACGTGCTATTTCGGACGCAGCCGTCGGCCCGCTTTAGGAGGGGGGCTGTCCTTAACTTAATTTTCTTCTTTTCACCAGGGGAAAGAAAAGTTTTTGCTTTTTTTGTAAGGGGTGGGATAAGTTAAATGACTTTGTATGTACATATGAATATATAATTATATATAAATATATAAATACATATATTAAAAAAAAACCTGTAAAGAACTCCACTTCCGCCGCCATCCTCCGAATTTGATTCAGAGATTTATATTGTATACGGAAACGGATTTAAAAAGGAGAGGGGAAAATATATTTTTTTCCCTTCTCTGAATGATCTCAAAGTCATGAGCATCACCTACCAATCTTGAGTTGTGTTCTCTTTTCCTTTGTTCTTCTCTGAAAGACCCTACATCACCTACAAATCGAAGTTACTCTTGTTTTTTTTCCTCCTTTTTTTTTTGTATATGGCCACACCCTTCAGCTTCACACAAAAAAAGGCTTTTAAAAATTTAATTTCCTTTTTTTTTGCTTCTTTTTGATTGTTGAGTTATCGCACCGCTGCCTAATAACTGTTATTGGTTCAGTTGAGAAAACATGTACAACTTGTGCAGTTAAAAAAAAAATAGAAAAGGCTGTTTATGATCTTGTGTCTTGTCTTTTTTTTTTTTTTTTTTTTTTTAGATATACATCTAGTGCATTTTGATTGGGGGATTGGGAATATTCCAGTGTAGTATGGGCATTTTTTTGACAAAAAGTCATTCATCAGCTATCGGGCTGGAGGAGGTGAAACCAGTTGACCTTTGCAATGATGTAGATAAGCAAGGAATAATACACTGATTCAAACATTTGGGATTAGTTATAGTTGGGGAATCTGCACCCTGCATGGTTGGCAACATTAAAAGAATTGCAGCAGTTTCTGGCAAGTACTGGTTGCACCCTACAAGTGACAACAATCTTCTGAATTCTTCATATGTCTTGGTTATGGGGTAGGGTGGCAAGGTGGAAGCCTTTTATAACAAAAATAATAATAATTATTATTATTATTATTATTATTTAAATCATCCTATCTCCCAGAACCATGTGGAATAATGTCTAATGATCTGCTGAGACCAAAGTTGAACTTTTTGGCCATAATACCAAAAGATATGTTTGGCACAAAAACATAGCACAGTACCAAAAGAACTCCATCCCCATGGTGAAGCATGGTGGTGGCATCATACTTTTGGGGCTGTTTTTCTTCAGCTGGAACTGGGGCTTATGGAGGGAATAACGCGTAGCTCCAACTACCAGTCAATTTTGGCATAAAACCGTAAGGCTTCTGCTAAAACATTTAAGATGATGAGGAATTTCACCTTTCAGCATGATCACAACCAAAGCAATCCTCCAGATCAACAAACGGTATGGCTTTACCAAGACGAGTTCTAGGTTTTGGAACGGCCCAGCCAGAGTCCAGACCTAAATCCAATCAAAGATCTGTGGGGTGACCTGAAGAGACAGAGTTCGAAAGCTTTTGCAAGGAAGAATATCAAGACAAGACGTGCCAAACTGATTGGATCTTACTCAAAATGATTGAATGCTGTGATAAAATCAAAAGCTGTTTCAAACTAAGTATTAGTTTAGGGGTGTGTACACTTATACCGCCAGGTTATTATACTTTAAAAAAAAATTTATTTCCCCCCTTAAAATGATTATTATTGTTTTGCACTTTAATTAACAGGTTAAAATTTCACAATAACGATAGAAAAGGTTCTGACATGATTTATGTTGGCCACAGGGGTGTGTAGACTTTTTATATCCACTGTACACACACACACACACACATAAGTACATAAGTTCAGCAGCCCTGTACATCAGAGATTGAGTCAAGTGACAATCACTGCTTTTATTTGTGAAGTGTTTACTGCACAACAGCTTATCAAGGTTTAATGGACAGTTTTTTAACGTGTGTCGTCGCACTTTTAAGGTTTTCAGGGTTCGACTCTCACTCGTACTCCTGGACAAGGTGTTCACTAAGTGGAACATCGTAAAGAAAAGAATCCTCTGATGAACCATAAACTCCCTATTTTCCCCTATATTTCTATTTGAGGAGTTTTCCTCAGTTTCTATTTGTTTTTCTCTCTTGAAGTTAACAAAACAAGAAGAAAAAACTTTAGAATCCTGAAGATTTAACAGGTTAAAACGGGTTTTTTTTTTGTTGTTGTTGTTGTTGGTCTAAACAGGATTGTAAATTGGATATTCGCGTTTATAGTTTGTGCTAATTTGCTAACATTAAGGAGACTTTTATTTTGAAGACAGTTAACTCCTAGCATTTTCTTTTGCTTCACACCGACACATAGCGCCTGTGCTATAAAATATCAACATCCTTCCAAATTTACGCGTTTTAACTTTGAACTTTCGGTGAGTAGGTTTTTTTTTTTTTTTTCTTTTTTAATCAACGATTTTTTTTTTGTTTTTGTTTTTATTTTTTTTCACCCCCTCTTGACTTGTTTGTGCATATTTTTTGCGCGTGCAGTTTTTGCTCTGGGCCTGCAGGTTGTCTTTGTTTCTTTTTTAGGCGGCGTTTTTGGTCTTTTATTATTACTATATTATTATTATTGTGGACGTTTTTTGGGATTGTGTGAAACGTTTTAACGCGCAGTTACATTTTATTTTGAGCAGCATGTAAGATTTATGTTGGTTTTTTTTTTAAACCGGATTTGTGCGTTTCATGTTTATAGACTGTTTTGATGACCTGCAGACAACAAAAAATAATTTTTCTCACAAACATTTTTGCACATATACACTTTTTTTTTGGTCTGGATTTGTTTTTTAAGAGGAACAAGTAATGTCTTTATTTTACTCCCAGAAGATTAATCCAGAAATAATTTCACACTACATGGCTGTGTCCATAATGTATCCCTACTCCTTACATAGTGCACTACGTGTATTTTTTAATCTTTTATATATACACAGATATGTATATGTATGTATGTTAGTGTGTGTTTAGGGCGCTATGTCTTTTACACCATTTATAGTGCACTACATGGCTAAAGCCAAAATGGCGGTATACTCCCTATACAGTACGATGTGTGTGTAATATATATATATATATATATTTTATATATATATAATCGCTTGTAAACCCTTTATAGTGCACTACACTGACTTTCATCTATTCTAGATTCATTACCATTACACAAAGTGAAATATTTCAGGCCAGAATTTATTTTTATCTTTTTAAACTTGATGATTATGACTTACATCTCATAGAAATCAAAAATCCAGTATCTCAAAATATTAGAATAAAGAATTTATAGTACAGTAATGTCGACCTGAGAAGAGCTCTAATCAGCTGATTAACTCAAAACACCTGCAGAGGTTTCCTGAGCCTTTAATCTCAGTCTGGTTCAGTACACACAACCACAATCACGGGGAAGATGAAAGTCAATGTGTTTCATTTGGAAACCAGTCCCAGAGTCTGGAGGAAGAGTGGAGAGGCACTCTTGAAGTCCAGTGTGAAGTTTCCACAGTCAGTGATGATTTGGGGGGGTCATGTCATCTGCTGGTGTTGGTCCACTGTGTTTTCTCAAGTCGAGAGTCGATGCAGTGTCTACCAGGAGATTTTAGAACACTTCATGCTTCCATCTGCTGACAAACTTTATGGAGATGTTGATTTCCTTTTCCAGCAGGACTCCGCACCTGCCCACAGTGTCAAAACTACTAGTAACTGGTTTGCTGAGCATGGTATTACTGTGCTCGTTTGGCCAGCCAACTCGCCTGACCTCAACCCCATAGAGAATCTACGAGAGACACCAGACCCAACAATACAGACGAGCTGAAGGCCGCTATCAAAGCAACCTGGGCTTCCGGAACACCTCCGTGGAAGCCTCCATGCCACTCCGCACTCATGCAGTAATTCCTGCAAAAGGATTAAAGCCCTGACCAAGTATCGAGCACATAAATTAACATACTTTTCAGAAGGTCGACATTTCTGTATTATAAATTATTTATCGTAATATTCTGAGATACTGGATTTTTGATTTCCATGAGCTATTGAGGGGGGAAAAAAAAAAAGTTTGAAATATTTCACATCCTGGGTAATGAATCTTGAATATCTAAAAGTTCCACTTTCTGAAGTGGAACCCTTAAATATTCCTATATAGTGCACTCATTTTTATATATTTTTATATATTTATATATATATATATATATATATATATATATATATATATATATATATATATATATATATAATATATAACTTTTACACCTTTTTATAGCCCACTATTTCCAAATTGTCTTCTTGCTCCCTACTCAGGGAAGTAATCAGTGGCTTGACGTAATGGATTTCACACCTGTTCTAGTGTACTACATGTCTAAAACCAAAATGGTCGTGCACTCTAAAAATATTGGATTCCTTTATAGTGCACGACATTGCTAAAGCTACAGTATAGTGCTCTCAAAAGCTAATTTACAAGCTACAGCGTATTAGCTAGCTTGAGAATGCTAATGGCCAATTAATGTAATAGCTAATTAGCCAGTTACCTAAAGCTAATTAGCATAAGTTAAACTGCTTATGGTTTAAAAAAAAACTACATAGCTATTGGTTCGCTAATTTAATAAACAAGCAAGCTAATTTAACATGTGGCGAACACTGGTGTTGGTTAGCGTTTGTCAACTGACAAATGAGCATTAACTAGCTAGCATGCTAGCTAATGCCAAATAGCTAGCTAATTCACTGGATTGCTAGGTTTTTTTTGTTTTTTCTAAAGTGTAACCTTAACATTCTGTGCTAATGATTTTAAATCTTTGTCACTGACGTTATATCTTGTTGGGCTACATATACTACACTTAATGCAGTAAAAACATAAAATAATTAAAAATAAATAAAACCAAACATGAAGCCTGAAAGTAGAAAGTGCAACAGGGATCCTTTCATACTGCATACATTACATATGTTTAGTTTATTGCTGTTTTACACCTTTCTGACCCTATCAAGATGCAGAAAATGACTGGGTGCTGTTAGCTATAGCTCACTAATTGACCACCTGTGTTGAATTCATTAGCTAGCTAATTGACTGTGTGTGGATAATTAACTGCCTAGCTTTTTCACCTCAGTGTAAATCTTGTTGGACGACCGCAGACGAGTGGCCTACACATACACCATGGAGTGAGTGGAAAAAAAAAAAAATACCCAAAAAACAGAAATTGATGTATAAAAACCTGTTTTTATTTATTGTTTCAGTGTTGTTATGGTTCCCACAGGAAGAACATTTAATCTATGATTTCTTTGTAATCATTCTAAAGTTGTTCTTGTGGCTACAAAAAAACAACAAACAAACAATTATATAAGTAATACAACATTGTGTGTTGGAGGAAAATAATTGAAGGTGATTTAACTGGGTTAGTTACTGTTAGCTTGAAGTTGATTACTTTCCAATAAGAGGACATCCTGAAGCGCTTTATGGCTCTTATACCACAGTAACCCGCCCATGTTAACAACATTTATTTATTAAAGAACGATATGTCGTACAACCTGTATATAATTACATTTAATGTTTTGGAATGCCCATAAAACAAGTTAATTTCTGCTCTCCATCACTTCCCTCTCTAGCCCGCCCCCCCCGCTGACACTGGAGACTCCTTCCTTATCATTTCAAATAAGCGTCTCCTTACAGAAAGCCTCACCGTATCAACGCGTACACAGATCCTTTAAATGTTTTTGTTTAAGTAAGAGTGTCTGCCGTACAAGACCCTGTGAATGAGCTGTTCGTATAGAAACGATAACGTATTAAACCAGTGTGTTAATGTAACCTGTGATTTGCAGCCGTGCTGCTGTTATAGAAAATTAATCGACACTTCTCGACCAATCAGAATCGTGAAATCATCAGCACTGTGGTATAAATTATTATAATAACGTGGAAATGGCTCTAGCTGTTTCCTAAAGTCAATAAAATGTTTAGTGTGATTGTAAATAGATACTGATTTTATATCTATGTTGGTAATAGAGGTTTGTTTGTTTTTTCAAGCGCGATGGCCAGCAACGTAACCAATAAGACGGACCCTCGTTCGTTGAACTCGCGCGTCTTCATTGGGAACCTGAACACCATGCTGGTGACCAAAGCTGACGTGGAGGCCATCTTCAGCAAGTACGGCATGATCGTGGGCTGCTCCATCCACAAAGGTTATGCTTTTGTCCAGTACGCGAACGAGAGGAACGCTCGAGCCGCCGTCGCTGGAGAGGATGGACGCATGATTGTCGGACAAGTCCTGGGTGAGAAAGTAACCTACTATGCATTTAGTTTACATTCATGTTGATTATCGATCTTTCAATCATGAAGTGTAAATTGTTTTCTTGCACTGCAGGATCATGGGGCGAATCACCCAATCCCCAGGCGTTACAAGTTTAATCGAGCCATCTGCTGTTGCTAGCTAACGTTTAACAAAATGATCTAGATACCTTAATAGCTTTTCGAATAATTCTACTCGGTACAAGCCAGCATCTGTAACTTGACACACACAGGGTGGCGTTGCAGAAAATGTGGCACATAAAACGCGGCAAACACTTAGCTAACATGTAGGCTTGCGTTAACTTATGAAATGTTTCTTCGGTCACTTCATTCTCCTTCATTTTGTTATTTGCTTGTGGCATTTTGTTACATTAGGTAGATAAATTTAATATTGTGAAGTGAATTTAACAATGCGTTACGAACTTACTATTTGTGAGTTAATGTAACAATCCAAATAACTTCTTTAGAATAAATTTAATGGTGTCAAAAACATCTTTCAAATAAATTTGCAGATGTTGGTAACTTATGTGTTTCTCTATGCTAGTAACTTCTTACGAATAAATGTTATCCATGCTAGTAACTTCTTACGAATAAACTTGATCCATGCTAGTAACTTCTTATGAATAAACTTGATCCATGCTAGTAACATCTTACGGATACATCCGATCCATGCTAGTAACTTCTTACGGATACATCCGATCCATGCTAGTAACTTCTTACGAATAAATGTTGTCCATGCTAGTAACTTCTTACGGATACATTTGATCTATGCTAGTAACTTGTAAATAAGTTTTATACAAATAACTTCTTGTGAATAAATGTAAAGATGCAAATAATGCCAATAACGTTTTGAGAATAAATGCACCGTCATCTTGAAAATAAATGTAAAAGTGCAAATAACTTTTATTTAACATTGCAGTTAACCTCTTGCGCATTAAGCTCTCTCTGATTATCGTTTTAATCTCTAATTAATCAGTGATTATCACTTCACTTTCAGACATCAACCTGGCAGGTGAGCCCAAACCTCACCGATCGAAAACCACCAAACGTCAAGCAGGAGATATGTACAGGTGCGTCACTGCTCTACTCGTCCTCGTTTCTTGGTTTGAAGCCGATTTTGTTTTTGTCAGTTTCTCATTTGTTGTTGTTGTTTTCCCCTTTTCTGTACCACAGCAGCTCCACTTTTGAACTCGACTACGATTTCCAGAGAGATTACTACGACAGGTATAACGTTTACCTTTTACTCACTTTGACCTCAAAACTGTTAAAATGGCTTCCTGGTCAGTGTTTGCTCAATACTTTAGTGCGTGTTCTTGAGGTGTTTTTTTTGTTTGTTTGTTTTTGTTTAGCATGTAAACATACCTATTTGGCTTTTTTAATGCATGTTGTTTATCTTCAGGGTTTTTTAAAATAAATATATTCCCGCTTTTCAGTTTAAAATATATATATTTTTAAATATAGAGCCATGTTTTTTATACACTGATTGTTCACAGCGTTTATTAAATTAATATTTCCTGTCTGGGTTAGTTCAGAATTTAGATATATGTATATTTATATCTAAAACCCTTTTGGATGTTTATTTCCTGCTTTTCTTTTCAACCTGTTTTATACCTCTCTTTTTAAATGGTTTTTCTTTTTTAGTAGTTTTGAATTTCCAATAATATTCTTGTTTATTAATCTTTTTTTCATGTATCCCAAAAGTATTCAGCTATCTTAAAACATTTCCACCTTTCTTTCGGTTTCATTTCTTTTTTTCTTTTTTTTTTGTTCATGTATTTTTTTTTTACATGAATCTTTTCTTAATTTTTTTATTTAAACATATGTTTGTACCCCTCCACCCTTTCTTTTCTTTTCAGGATGGATGTGTAACAGTTGTTTTGATCATTTTATTGATCGTTGTTAATGTGTACCAATTTTCATGTTCCTCGGAATAAAACCTGGTGTTTTCTGCCTTTGTATTATCATGCTCATTGTCACGTCACCGTTTACTTGATGTTTGCGTACAGTGTGTTTTTATTTATTTATCCCCCCCCCCCATGTTTCTGTAAACATTTTCATCTTTTTTTTTTTTCAGGATGTACGCGTACCCATCCCGCGTGCCCCCTCCTCCTCCACCCCTCTCTCGGGCCGTCATTCCCTCCAAGCGAGCGCGGGTCAGCCTGACCGGAGGAGGAAGCCGACGCACCAAATCCAGCTTCTCCTCTTCCTCCAAAAGCAGCCAGCGCTCTTCATCACGGGCCAGTCAGTATTCACACAGATATCGCTCTGCTCTCGTCATAACTTTAGATCATAATAGTGCTTATATAGTCATACTTATGTATCATTTTCACCTTCATTAGTCGTTATGTAACTTGAGTAATTTAACTTTTTTTCTGTGCTCCAGTTAAAGCAGACGATATTCAGACCATAAAGAGGGAACTGGCTCAGATCAAACACAAAGTGGATTATCTTCTTGAAAGTTTAGAGCGTATGGAGAAAGATCACAGCAAGAAATCAGGTACTGGCTCCTCCTCTCATCTCCTCATCTATTTATCTATTATAATCTAACTTGCTTTGATTCGGGATTCAAATAAAAATATAATTGCCATAAAAATATAATCGCCTTAAATTCTCTCTCCTCTCTGTCGCTCCCTTTGTCTGCAGAAGGGAAAGTGGTGAAGGCGGCGGTGGGTGACGTCTCTCAGCAGCACTCAAGCAGTAAGAAGGAGCGTGACAGAGAAGAGCAGGAGCTCAACGACTCTGAAGAAGAAGAAGGAGATCTGTTGGAGGAAGAGGAGGAGGTCAGAATTGTCTCTCCGTTCTCCCAACACACGCAGTCATGATGACGAGTGTGAGCGTATAGTGGTTACTCATGGTTATTCACACGTTGTCTGATTTCCTCTTTAATCACTGCATGCTATGCATGTAGTGCTGCAAATCTCCCCTGCTGTTCAGAAATGGTTTGTTCCAGTTTACTTAGAGTAGCAGCAGTGGCTGTAACCGGCTGTTGGAAACCCTGATGTAATCGCCATGAAGTAATTTAATTCCCAGGCCTCATCAAGGAGAATTAAAAGCATTATAATGTATGCAACTTTTAACAAACGCTCCTTTCAAACCCAAGTCATGAGTTAATCGGTCGTATACCGTGATCACTCGTGTTTATGATAATCCGGAGGTCAGATCGTATTTAGAACGAGAGCGTTAATATAAACCTGTGATTTGTAGCTGTGCTGCTGTTACAGAAACTTAATCTGCACCTTCCGACCAATCGGAATCCAGAGTTCAGCAGCGCTACCATTTTATATAGTAAAATACACTAGCTATGTTCACATTCATTTGTTTTAATGCTGATGCGCACTCGTCTGCTTTAGGCGAAGAGTATCGGAGGAGAGAATGAGGAAGAGGACGGAGAAGAGGAGGAAGAGGGCGAGCATGAGGAAGGCGAGGACGACGGCGACAGCGTGAACGGCGATGACCCATAGACTGTGTTTGTTTTCTCTCGAACACTCTGTCTCTCTCTCTCTCACGCACACACTCTCACACGCACAACACCTCAGCATCCAGTGTGGAGAAACATTAAAGTCTGGATGACTTCTTAAATAAATAAAAAGAAGAGGGAGAGAGATAAGGAACACAAAGAATGTAGGTGAACACACACACACTTGTGAAGCAATTTTTAAAGTTTATCGTCTCTCCAAATAAACGGTGTTTCGTTACTGTTACACTTTTAAAATTCTGACGTTTTAAACGCTTCATTTATTTCTCCCCCAATCTGTCATTTTTCTCATTGTTTATTTGTTGTCCCCCCACTCAGCAGGCGTGTGTGTGTGTGAATGAGACATTTCTTATACCCCCCCTCCCCCCCCTTCAAACAGCTCCTGTGTGTAACTGTTCTCTCTCTCTCTCTCTCAGAAAAGAAAAAAAAAACTCAGTGTTTTTGTTTGGTTTCTTTCTTTCCCTTCATGTATGTTCATCTCTACATGTCCCTTTTTTAAAATTTTTTATTTTATTTTTTTTATATCAGCCTTGTTCAAGATAAATCACTGTATGAATTTCAATAAAATGGTCAAAATATTGTCGTCTTGCCTCTCAGCTTGAATTACAGATTTCTGATTTTTTTTTTTGTGAAGGAAGTGGAAAATAGTGTTGGTTGGTTAAATTTAAACGTTAAGTCTAAAAGGGGGGGGGCACGAAGAAGTGGGCGAAGGTCGAATCAGGATTAAGGTGACACTTTGTCATGGACCTCTTATCACTCTTTATCTTGGTGACATTTAAAGAAGATGCAACAAGGGTATCTGCAGATGTTGTGACATTTATCTGTGCAAGCTTCATGTGTAAGTTCACTAACCTTGCAAAATGAGTAATGAGTCCAGAGACACTTGGTGTTGGTCACCTTAAAGCATGTTATCCAATAATGAGTTGGCTATTAGTCCAATTATATAATGTATGTATGTATGTATTGATTGGTCTGTAGTACAATGTATATACAGCTAGTATATCCTTACTATAACTCAGTGTTATAACTCACTTCTGGGAATGCCATCAGGGGGCAGTATTTCTGTATGGTCTAACCCTTAGAAGAAGAAAAAAAAAACCAACTGGTGACTTCACTTCTGCCTGTTTTTTTTTTTTTTTTTTTTTTTTTTTTTTTTTTAGCCACAAAACTGAGTAGAAGGAAGCGAGCTCCAACAGTTCAGGTTTCAGAGCAGCTTCACCAAACCTCTCGCACGCACTATTTCACACGTCTGTTTTCCTCTCCCAGCCAGACCTACTCGAGCATTACAGGTATGATATGATTTCTGGTCTTATCTCATTTCCTGGCAGGAAAGTTTAGTGCTTTATGCTCTTCAGGATGCTGCAGAACCAGGCAGAACACACCCATAAAGCTGAAGTTGTTTTCGAACTGAACCTCCAACCAGGAGATAAGAACCCAAAAGAACTCCGAGTACACTTTAGGTTTTTACAAAGTCAGTTGATCTGTAAAGTTGTGTTGTGTACACACCACTACACATTTAACACTGACTCACTGGTGTGTAACTGTGTGCGTAACTGTGTGTGTGTAGGTGACGTGTGACTTGTCCTGTCTCGCCTCCAATCTACCAACATGTGGTTTCTCAGGAGGAATTTTCCAGAAACAAAGAATTCTTGTGCACAGTGGTGTTGCGGGGTGGTTAACAATCCTGCAGAACCCTTGCCCTGCACATTTGATTGTTTTTCCTGCTCAAACAAATCCTTGTTTACTCAGGAAGGGCCTTTTTTTAAAACTCATTTTGGCTCAAGATTACCAGAACAGTGAAAGAAACAAAAGTTTAAACATAGTTCAAAACTAAAAGAGACAAACTTCAGACACCGACTTGGGTGGTAGAAGTGCAGAAATTTCAAATAATCTGGTTAACATCAAAGTACTCTGACTTTGGTCATCTTCAAATTCCTTACCTCATGGTAGACTTTCTTTAAAACGAATAGAAATCGCCTGTAAATTAGTCACCAAAACTTCACCACCACATTCTCCGTTCTGATTGGTCAGAAGATGCCGATTCCTTTTCTACAGTACTGCAGCTGCAAACCACAGGATTATATTAATGCTCTCTTGTCTATAGTAACAGCTCATTGCCCTGTTTTTGATGCACAACGTGAACTGATTATAAAGTTTTCTGTAAGGAGAAATGTGTTTAAACAAACACATGTTAAACAACATTTAAGGAGTCTCCAGTTTCAGCACTTTGGGGTGGGGTTTTTTCCCTCCTTTCTTATTCTTGTTCTTACTCCTGTTACAACCTTTAGAGTTTATCAGTCTAAGCTCGCTTCCAAAAATGTAAAAGTACAACCCTGTAACTTGAGCTACAGATTGAATGTAAATTATTAATAAAATAAATAGATTTTAAAGTCCTCATGCTGTTAGCAGGGGTAACTGTTAATCTTTTAAGGAGCAAAGTATAGAGATATTGTTGTCTGGAATAGGTTAACATGTTTCCAGAATTTTTAAATGCTTAAACATTTTTGTAGATTTAGTGTTGGAAAAAGTGACAATTTTAGGATTTTCCAGCCATACAGGGACTAAAACGCACCCCATTTATTTTCTTTCTCAACTCTGGATTTAGTTGATTAACTGAATTTGAGGAAAATGGGGCCTATTATCCATCCATCTTCTATGGCTTTCTCCTTTTTGAGGGTCACGGGGAAACCTGGAGCCAATCCCAGAGAGCATCGGGCACAAGGCGGGGTACACCCTGGACAGGGTGCCAGTCCATAATCACATACACACACACACCCAGTCATACACTACGGACACTTTAGACACGCCAATCAGCCTACCATGCATGTCTTTGGACTGGGGGAGGAAACCGGAGTACCCGGAGGAAACCCCCACAGCACGGGGAGAACATGCAAACTCCGCACACACATGGCCCCGGCGGGAATCAAACCCCAGACCCTGGAGGTGTATTATTATTATTATTATTATTATTATTATTATCCAAATCTGTCCACTAGGTCCACCGTCTGTTTCATGACAGAAATAGTAGCTTTAATGACCTTAATTTAACCATTTTAACATTAGGACCAATTTCATACTAAAAATGCTCAATAACCATCATTATGATTTTTTTTTGTGTGGATAAAAGTAGAAATATTCACATTTAACCACTGTTCAAATTGGGGATAATTACTCCAACTGTCTGTTTGTACACAAGTCAGTCTGTAAAAGGAAATAATTTAAATCTACAAACTGTTCAACTCCCATGCTAGTTAGCGCACTGGCTAATGGCTAGAAAATAAGAACCTTGATGCTAGCTTGTTTTATCCCATTATTTCATGTCATATTTTTATTTTATTTTATAGTGTGATAGTAGCTAGCAATTTGTTTGCTCCAACACCAGCTTCTCACTGGGATTATAGTTTAACACACGATTTGCTAGTTAGCTATTATTGCTTAGCTAACATACTCCTGGTAGCTTGTGTAAAAGCAAGCAAACGTAAGCTTTAGACAGAAGCTATCAAAGATATTTTGGTTGAAATCATACATTTTTCTGTTCACATGAGAGAGGAGATAATCATGTGGTTCTTTTTTTGAGTCATGAGGGGAATTATTGTGTGCTAAAAACAGTACTGAAGTGAGGAGAAGTTTTCTCAAGAAAAGGGATGTTGAGGACTCAGGTGTGTGTGTGTGTGTGTGTGTGTGTGTGTGTGTGTGTGTGTGTGTGTGTGTGTGTGTGTGTGTGTGTGTGTGTGTGGAGGGGCCATAACAACACTTCTGGCTAGTTTAGTTTAATCCACAATTATTAAAATATTCTCTGGAGGATGTTCTCATTCTCAGTAAAAACCCTGATAACATCCATACCGTGTGTGTTGCAGGATGCCTCTTGGAGGTGGAAACAAGTGCGGCTGCTGTCAGAAGACCGTCTACTTTGCAGAGGAAGTTCAATGTGATGGACGGAGTTTCCATAAATCATGCTTCCTGTGTAGTGAGTTCACGTTTTTCTTCGTCTTGTTGATTAATTGTCTATAAGAGCAGCTGTGACGGTAGTGCGGGTTTATATTTAACCCACGTTATCATTTCCATGGGAACAGCTCTTTCACAGTGACTTGTGCAGCGGACGATGAACATAATCTAATGCTAACAATAAACAAAGAAAAATGGTGAAGTTTTTGGTGGAAGGAGTCTCCAGTGCCAGGCAGTAGGTTTTCTGCTACACTAAACTCCTCATGACAGTGTACCTGTTTGTTTGTTTGTTTATTTGTTTGTTTTTGTGGTATTAACTTCAATTGAAAGAAAAAATACAGAGCGCGACTACTTATAATTGCTATAATGTAAGCGATAAGAGGAACTTGTTTTGTGGACCTTCCACAACATTAAGTGTAACTATAAATGGATAAAAAACCAAAACAACAACAATGTTAGCGTTTGGCAATTAGCTGTGGTGTAAGAGGAATAAAACGCTTCGGGACGTTCTTCAGGGTGGTAACAGTAACTCTGCTTCATCACTCCACCCTGTAGTTGATTATTTATGTTTAACAGCAGGACACACAGTATTTTATTTCTTACATGGCATTGGGATTGCCTGAATATAGGCCTCTTTATTTTAACACGTAATGTTTCCTTAAAAAAACATTTCCTACTTATCAGCCTCATGTTTCATTTCCTTATGATTCCATTTGGTGCCTTTAAGTACAGAAATGAGCGACTGTTACTGTACATGACACATTAGTAGAAATGTAAAGCAGCTCAGATGGCTAGACTTTCGCCTTCACTATTGACTGGCTGCAGATCATTTCAATGGCCTGAGGTGCTGCGTTTCAGCCACTTGAGACTGGGAGTGCCCGGCTCGATCTTATCAAACTCTACACATACAGATTTCTAAACACATTTCTGGACGTCACTAGTCAGTGAGCCACAACACGGTGCCTTGTGGAATTAGGTTTTGCCATACAGCATCGTGAAGTAAACCTGCTCTGGTGTTTATCTTGCAAAATGCGAGGATTTCAGGATGTGCTTGGAATGCAGGAAGGTTTTCTGTCCTCCTCATATGGAAGTGCATGATGAGCCATCAGGATACACTTCACACAGCAGAACTTCAGCGAACTACTGCAAAAGGGTGGGCAAATGTGTCAAAAACGTACCGTAATACTTGATGATTATCGAAATGTGCAGTTTCACTTGATGTCTCGATAGTAAGCTACCGTAACTGCTCAAGTAGCACAGCTACATAAATACACTAACAATCTAGCATAACTTCTAGACTAGTAGACCTACAAGAAAGACACTAATAAATAGATTAAGTATCATAATGGCTGGAGTAGCTAGCCTACAAAAAATACACAAACAAATTGGTAAGTGCTGTAACTGCTGGAGTAGCTAGCCTACCATACATATGCTAACTAACTAGCATAACCTGCTGGTGTGAAGAAGAAAAAAGTATCCTAAAGGCCGTTTGAATTTTTTGTTGTTGTTGTCATTTTACATCACTAACTCCGCCTTCTTCTGGTGTCAGTGGTGTGCCGGAAGAACCTAGATAGCACTACTGTGGCCACCCATGAAAATGAGGTGTACTGCAAGTCCTGCTATGGCAAGAAATACGGGCCAAAAGGCTATGGCTACGGCGCGGGTGCCGGGACGCTGAGCATGGACAAAGGAGAGTCTCTGGGAATCAAACATGAAGTGTGAGCTGTGCATCTGAAGATTTAGCACAAGTTACATTTTAGCACAGCAATATTGTGCCGTTATGTTTCCACCAGTTGTAATTTTGTCTTTGCCTCTTCGCAGCGATCAGCCGCACCAGCCCACCAACAACCAGAACACGTCCAAGTTTGCCCAGAGGTTCGGGGCTTCCGACGTGTGCCCTCGCTGCGGCAAAGCTGTGTACGCAGCCGAGAAGACCATTGGAGCGGGAGCGGTGAGTGTGAAATGAAAGTTATTATCTGTCTGTTGTTACAATAAGCTAGCTATTTAGTTAGCATTATAAGCAAAAAGGATATCAAAGGATTCGCTAAACACAAATAGCTGGCTAGTGAATACCTCCAGAAAATATGGTATTAATTATAGCTAGCCGGTTATACTGAAAGGATTGTTGTTAAAGTAGCTAAAAATGGCTAGTTACAATTGCAACAGAGGACCAGAAGAAATCCTGTCCTGGCTGGTGAAGGAGGCGTGGACTCTGTGCCTATCGATCTCATAGAAGTAGGTGTGGCCTATATGCATGTCAATCTCATAGAAGGAGGCATGACCTCTAGGCATGCCAAGCTCAGTGAAGGAGGTGTGGCCTCTGTGCCTGTCAGTCCCAGTGAAGGAGGTGTGCCCTCTGTGCTTGTCAGTCTCAGTGAAGGAGGTGTGCCCTCTGTGCTTGTCAGTCTCAGTGAAGGAGGTGTGCCCTCTGTGCTTGTCAGTCTCAGTGAAGTAGACGTGGCCTACAGACGTGGCCTACTTGTCAGTCCCAGTGAAGTAGACGTGGCCTCGGTGCCTGTCAGTCTCAGTGGAGGTGTGGCCTCTGTGCCTGTCAGTCTCAGTGAAGGAGGTGTGGCCTCTGTGCCTGTCAGTCTCAGTGAAGGTGAAAAACATTTCACCATCTAGTGGCAGGAATAAGTAACTGTAAGAAAAACACCGGACCAGGTTGAAAACTGAGATATTGAAAGATTTCTAGGGATTTATTAAACACAGCTAGCAGGCTCACGCAAGTCCAGAAATGTTTTGGGCACTGTGCGCAGATTATAAATCATATTTTGTCCTCCATCTTCTCCAGTCTTGGCATAAGAGCTGTTTCCGCTGTGCTAAATGCGGGAAGGGCCTCGAATCCACCACCATGACGGACAAAGATGGAGAGATCTATTGCAAAGGTACGATGTTCTTTAAATCTCTCTCTGTCTCTTTACTGTAACATTAACGCGTATAATCCATGAATGCAATGGCAAAAAATAATACTATACATGTTAGCATGTAAGTCGCAACCACCTTAATGTTGCCTGCTTAGTGGGAAAAATACTTTGCTGTATAATTCACATTGCACTTACCATAAAACTAATAATAGCAGGTATGTAGCACTGCTGTGTTTATTGTATTCAGTTATCTCGAAGATATGGTATATGTGTATTAACGACATAATTTTGTTTCCACACAGGTTGCTATGCTAAAAGCTTTGGTCCAAAAGGGTTTGGTTATGGCCAAGGAGCCGGAGCTCTCTCTCATGCTCAGTAGAATGACGTAACCGAAACATTTCTATTCCATACACCTTATTTCACCTTGCCTGGAGAAAAAAAACCTCTTCACTGCATGCGCTAATATTTACAGCAGCTTAATTGATAAAAAAAAACAACCCCCCCCCCCCCCCCCCCCCCCCAAAAAAAACCTCAACTTACCTATGACCGCACCAAAGTCATTGCTATCACATGTTGAGTATGTTAACAAAATGTAAAATCTTGCCAGCTAGCTAATTGTATCATCAGCCATGGTATTTAATATAGCTAGCAGGCTAGAATTACACATTAAAAATAAATAGCTAGCTTGGTAAGTCGCACGTTCAGCTTTTTGTAGCTATGAAACTTTGTGGCGTGCAACTTCTAGCAACTTGTGGCATGAAAAATAACCGCCGTGTCGCGTCAACACTTTCTTAAAGAGATTTACACGGCGAAATGGAGCAAGGTGAAGAACACAGGCGCAAATCGTTTCACCTGCAAGTTATCGACTCCTTTCCGAATAGGGCTTTGCATGTTGATCATTTGCTATAAAGTGGACTTAAAAAAAAAAAAAAGATTTTCATCCATGAACCCATATCCATATGCACACATTTATTGCAGTCGAAAATATATTCCTTTATTTACTACCAACATTTTAATGCCTACTTTTGAAATAATCATGTTTTTATGTTTAATACAGAAATATAGTGCACAAACATTTTTTATATCCATGATGACTCATTAAAGTCTTTTCCTAACTGGGTACTGTGTTTGACGTTTTCTAAACATTTTCCATTAGCTTTATTAATAAACTCAAGCTTTTCTTCTCACACTCTGCAAACACTTTTCATAAAAACCCAATAAACAGAGTTTATTGCAGAGTTTAGCTCCAACCTCAAACTCACAATTTTTACTGCAGAACGATACTATAGTGGACTTATTTCTGTGAAAATTTCAGGTTCGTATCTGGTCCCCCACCAGAGTTATTCAACCCGGAAGCCTCAAACCTGAAATGTTCTACATGCACACTATACTTATACCTAAGTACCCCCTAAAAAAAAATTAAGACTGAGACTCGAACCCTTTATTAATTGATCATAAAAGTGGAACTGTGAGCAATCTTGAGCATTACATTTGGATTTAAGTTCTAAGTCTAAGGAACACGAATGTGCAAAATGTTTATATATGTACCTTTGCCTTGTAATGTGCTCTAGAGATAGAGATCAGTTTTTTGTTCCAAGGAGCTAGGGCCATCCTGAGCTTATTGAGGTTATATTGAGGTTTCCTTAAACAGCTGTATAACCAAAATTTGTTGTGTGCCATGACACAAAGATGGCAGTCATATTTAAAGCAAGTAAAATAAGAAAACTAGTGCATTTGCAATGCCAATACATAGAGGTAATCACTCAAAAAAATTAGGAAAATTAAAAACAGTTGAGCAACCCGTGCTGGACCACATGAGATGGAATGATATTGGAATGGGATATTGAATGGGATGGGATGGCATGGGATGGAATGGGATATTGAATGGACACTTTCAATGTTTACATTAGTTAAACATTATTAATGATTAACGATAACATTCTTCTTTACCAGTCTCAAACTTCGCTTATATTTTTAGAAAAAAATAAAACTGAGAATATGGTTGTACGAACACAGGTCACTGTATTTATTTATGTGATACACCTGAACAACCAAAAAGCAAATCAATTTGAATATATTATAATTTTGGATAATTTATTCTAGGATACTTGTTTTAGCTAAATTAACATAGCTAAAGAATAATTTTTTTATACCTCCATTTTCAGTCCACAGCTCCTCCAGTTTTGAGGTTAGCTCAGTCACCAAGTTGCTTTGCCTCTGCACAATCTCCTCTGTCGTGCTCAGTCTTTCTTCCAGGTTCTTGAAATCCTGCGTTCGAACACAGCATGCACAAAGCAGCAAAACTACCTGAGCGATAATCAGCATGTTTGGTTTAACTGTGTTTTAACCCAGCTGCAGTTTCTGTAGATCGGCTGTAGGATCGAGGTTAGGTCAGTAGTGATCACGGCTTGCCTTTATGTCGCGTTTTTGATGGCTACACTTTGGGTTTTTCTGTTGTTGCGTAAACCTGTGGTTTCTAAAGTAAACAAGAACTTCTGTACTAAAACTAGAGCCAGAGACGAGTGGGTAGTCTATTTGCACAACATTTTTTTTCAGGGTTCAGGGACGTTCAGGTATGTCAGACCCAAATGACTCGATTCTAGCTCTATCAAGGGTGGGACAAATCTTCTGTCCCCCCCACCTTTTTATAAATATATCATGTCCATCCTTTTTTTATTATTATTTTTTTTAACTTCTCTAACATAAATCTTTATTGACTTTACAGCAAAGCGAAATATTCTTTGAATTACAACAATTTGGGTGTGAAATCAGTAATTACAGTTGTGTGTACATATTATGAGTGTTTACATATACAGACACACTGCCAATTTACATGACTACAGTTTGTTTTATACAGGGTGTCCCAAAAGTCTCCATACATTGGGGATATTAGCATTTTTTAGCCAAATGTCTTTCAATTTTTTTTCATACTTAACTTAGGGATACTGTGAAAGCCCATCCATATTTAATCAGGTACTGGCTCAAGACCTCTCAGCCCTGGAGTGCCGTAGCACCATCTTGCAGTATGTCGACGACCTTTTGATTTTGATAGTGCGTCCAAAGAACAATGCCAGCACGACTCACTAAAGGTCCTAAGAATGTTGGCTGAAAATGGCCACAAAGTAAGTAAAGTTGCAATTTTGTAGACAAAAAGTGGAATACCTAGGTCGTGTGTTAGAGGGAGAAAGCCGTACTATAGCGCCAAAGCATGTAGAGGCCATACGCAAGGCCCCACAGCCAACCACTGTATGGCAGATGTTGGCGTTTCTAGGAATGGTGGGATTCAGTCGCCCATGGATATGTGAGTTCGCACTAAGGGTTCAACCATTACGGGACATGATTAAGGCAGCAGACCAATCACAGCCAAATGCCCCCCTTGTCTGGACTCCTGAAGCTCTAGCCGCACTCGCAGATATTAAAACGGCCTTAATGACCGCTCCCGCATTGGCTAACCCAGACTATAGCAAACCGTTTCACCTCTATGTATCCGAAAGAAAGGGGTACGCATCGGCCGTCTTAACTCAACAGCAGCAAGACATGGGGAAACAGGCCATCGCCTATTACAGCACGGCTCTGGATAACGTAGAAAAGGGGATGCCACCCTGTTATCGTTCTTTGGCAGCGGCCACCTTTGCATATCAGAAAGCGTCCTCAATCACCATGGGGCACCCAGTTACATTATATACGACCCATGCGCTGCATGCGCTCCTAACAAGTCAGACCTTTCTAATAACGAACTCCCGTCGAACAGGGTATGACTCGATTCTGTCAGCCCCGGAGCTCACTATAGAACGGTGCACCACGGTGAATCCGGCCTATAAACTGGCAACCCCGATAGATGGTGTACCCCATGAGTGCGTAGCGGAATCAGAGAAATTTTTGAAAGCGCGTTCGGATTTGGAGAACTGCCCTATTAATAATGCTAAGCATACGTATTTTGTGGACGGTTCCTGTTATCGTACCGATACGGGCAATAAGGCTGGGTTGGCAGTAGTAGAAGCACGACGAAACCCGGCGACGTTTGAGGTGGTGATGAGTGTTCCCCTTCCCCAACCCTGCTCGGCCCAGCTAGCTGAACTATGGGCGTTGACAGCTGCATGTAAGTTGGGCCGTAATGATAGTTGCACTGTGTATACGGACTCGGCCTATGCTCATGGAGTCTGCCATGTGTTTGGACCAATCTGGGCTCACAGGGGATTCCAGCGGGCAGATGGGTCCACCGTGACCCATGGGGAAGCGATTTCAGATTTACTATATGCTATGACATTGCCCACAAAATTAGCTGTAGTGAAATGTAGGGCACATAAGACTGATGATTCCTTTATCACTAAAGGGAACGCACTGGCGGATGAGGCAGCAAAGAAAGCTGCCGTAGGGCCTGCGCAGATGATGGCCCTAACTCAGCCCGGGGAGAGTCAGCTGCGGCATCCACAGGAAGACAATGGGGCCCACTTAGCGGAGCTGCAAAACACCGCAGGGGTGGCTGAAATATCGGCGTGGATAAAACGGGGGGCGAAAAAAGAGGCGGGTACTGGATTGTGGCGCAGCATAGAAGGGTTGTGTATAGCCCCAGCCTGTTACCTCCCGCTCTTGATCAAAGAAGCCCATGGCTTGGATCACGCCCATAGGACCGAAACTATCCGAAAAATCCGTCAGGAATGGTGGTCCCCATTTCAGGCCAGTATGGTGGACTATGCGTTGAAAAGATGTGATGTGTGCATCAAGAACAATGTGCGAAAGAACTTTACTGCCCCTTTAGGACATATTCCCCTGCCGACGGGACCTTTCCGGCATATAATGATGGATTATGTAGACATGGGAGCAGACAACCGGAAAGAAGGGAAGCGCTACATTCTAGTGATAGTAGACTGCTTCAGCAGGTAGGTGGAGGCAACTGCGACTTCCAAGGAGGACGTGATGGCCGTGGCTAAATTTTTATGTCGCGAGGTCATTCCCCGGTTCGGTATTCCAGATTTTCTGAGTTCGGACAACGGCACCCACTTTGTGAATAACGTCATCGACAATGTTGCATCTGCCTTGGGGGTAGATCATAAGCTAGGTTGTGTATATCACCCTCAATCCCAGGGCATGGTGGAACGTGTGAACGGTACCCTACTAAGTAAACTGGCAAAAATATGCGAGAGCTCTCGCCTAAACTGGGTCCAAGCCTTACCACTGGCATTGATGAAGATGTGTTCACAGACCAATCGTATGACGCACTTGACTCCTCATGAAATGCTTACTGGGTGCCCAATGCCCATGGCGTTCACCCGAGGTCCATACACAGGGCCGTCTTTGGCACAATTGGAGGACAAAATGCAGGATTATGTGCGAACCCTTACCCAACTCCATAGACATTTGTATTCACAGGTTCGTGAGGCAGTCCATGGAGAGAACGAGGTACGGGAGGATGTGCGTCTAGTGGTACCCGGGGACCAGGTATACATTCGTATCTTCAAGAGGAAAAGCCCCCTCGCGGGACGCCGGGAAGGACCCTTCACCGTGGTCGCTGCAACCCCCACGGCTGTGAAAGTTGAGGGGAGGAATTACTGGTACCACTTGAACCACTGCAGCCGCGCCGAACCAGGTAAGGGACCGCTACTGCAAGACACTATCGACGAACAACTGTCGACCTCAGGCCTAGTCAGTACAAGGCAGCCCACTGAGGCAGTGGTGTTCACCGATAGTGACAGTGATTCGGATGCATCCCTGAGCCCTGCCTACGGCACTCGAGCCCAGACTAAGCGGCGGGCTGTGGAAAAACTAGATAAACTGTCTCAGTCTGATGCCAGTAGCCCAACCGGCCCTCTGCTTCTCTCCACTCCTTACTATGATATGGACCTTGTTCTCTCGCTCCGAGTAGAAGTGATGGGTGTCGTAGCTACCAGCCCGCAGGAATTTGTAACCCCATCGGAGGAGGATTTTCTGTCTACGCTTGCCACTCTCTGTCAGGACCTTGACGACCCCGCTTTGCCTCTGAGCCTAATTGACTTGGATACGCTGCAGTCCCTTGAAGCATAGTTGAGCTTACCTGGGCTTACTCCTGAGCTTCAGTCTCCGCATGAATCCTTGCACGGGCTCCACAGAATAGTAGCGCATATGGGGGTAGGGTGGTTTTTGCAGCAGGGCTAATAGCATTCTTTTTCTTTTTCTACGACCCGATGTTCAGAAGGACTATTCATACCTTCAATAATGCCCTGGATTCCTCTAACACGCTTCGCCCACGATTGGTTGCTACTTCCCGCACAGCCCCCTATCCCCGTATTAGGCATGTTCGATGCTGGACTGCCCCTGGCTTAAATGTGGGTTCACGTAGCTCGATGTGTGCCTTAGCTCTCCTTAGACTCGCCCATGAAGAGTCCCTGATTGGCAGAAGTCCCCATTTGGCCTCATTCACTTTCTCCCGAGCTCGATCAGTGGAGATTCGCGTGGGACATCTTAGAATTACTGGTGTGGCACGGACGAGTAGGTGCTCCTTTGAGCTGCCCACTATTGGCCCCCGTGGCTACCGTTCCTTTGCTTGGCTACGGCGTGTTCTTACCATGATAGTACAGGTTCATCTGTCGCATCCCGGGCTCTCCACCCCCTCCTCATTGCCCCGATGTCAACTCCTATCGCACATAATTGAATGAAATTGCAACGCTATTCAATCTCCAGCGATAACACCTCGCTTATGGAGGAGCAGAATAACATGTATCTGGCATGGATGTTCCATACTGCTCGATCTGTGACGGATCGCTCGTGTCTCGTATGTCATGATCGTAGCCTCACCCCCCATTTTATGCTGCCTATGGGGAACCTCACGGAATGCCTCACCACCCCCTATTCTGTTGATTTTTTGTGTCCTACTGTGTGCCTTCTTGGGGCCCTTTCTGTTGACTTTGGCACATCGTGGATGTACAATGCAAGCTCCTCATGCCTGTTTCACCCTGTTTCCACTCAAGTGTCGACTTTTGTCCTCGTCCAACCGTCTCTGCCCTTGTTCTTTCCCATTTGCCTCTGCTCCTCTGTTGGCGTGTATCCTGTGGGAAACGTGTCTGCCCGATGTAATGTCTCCCTGTTCGCTAATGATTTGCAAATTGAGACCCTCACTGTCTGTGATTCATCCCCATGCACCCCCAGTGTGACAATTCCCCTACCTGATCTAAGTGCTGGTACTGTTCCCCTTGCGAATGTTTTCTGGTTTTGTGGGGGCCAACGTGTACGCCAGACTTTGCCTGAGGAATGGCAGGGGTGCTGCGCCCCGGTTAGGTTGGGTGGTAAGACCCGTGTTTTGCTGGTGGCTGACCAACCGCCATCCAGCCGGTCCCGTTCACGCCGCGACGTGGCCCTGTGGACTCAGTATGTCCATGACGCTGGTGCAGCGAGCTATTCTGACTGGGCCGCTGATGAGACCATCCATCTTGACTTTGGGGGCACCCCCGTTGGCGTTCCTGCTCGCTACAGAGACATGGAGGCCATTGGCAGCGGTGTAGCGTCTATTTTGCTCCCGGCCGTGCAGATCAACCACAACGTGGCTTGGATTAATTACATGTGGTACAATGAGCAACGCTTCATTAACTACTCGGTGAGTGCTTTTGGACTGGTCCGTGATCAGCTCCATGCCACCTCCCTCATGGCTGCTCAGAACCGTATTGTCCTGGACCAGATGCGTGCCCCTGAGGAGGGTGTCTGTGCAATGATTGGTCCCGAGTGCTGTGCTGCGATCCCTTTGCACACTGGTGCTGAGGGTGCTCTCTCCAAGATCCTGGGTCAACTACAGGCCCTCCAAGCGGAGCAAGCGGCTAACTCCGGCTTTGGGTCTAGTCTCCGCCTCCTGCCGTGGCTCTCCTGGTTTCTTTCTGGAGATTGGACTGCTGCCCTGGCCCGCTTGGGAATGTCCCTGCTCACCCTCCTTCTCCTTTTGGGTCTGGTGGCCTGCTGTGTGATCTCCTGCACACGACAGATGGTGATGTCCTCCGCCTCCTTTTCTCGCCAGTACATTGTTAAGGGTGAGGCGTTACCGCCTCAACGGGGGGTGGTGATCGAGACCATGCGACGGGAGACAATGAGCAATGACAGCAGCAACACCAGCGAGACCGGGGGGGTCTATGAGGACATGAGACGGGACATGAGCCAGGACTGATGAGGACAGCGCAAGGGAGCGCAAAGAACCCGTTTGTACAAGGTAGTGGCCAACTGGGCCTATCCGAGAAAAACGGGACCCATTGGTGTTTTGTATGTGTTCATCTGTGTTGCAGATCTACTAAACCCTGAGGGGTGAGAAGAACATGTGATGATCCATACCCTGGTTGTAAGTGCTAGCCTAACCTCTCCCCAAAGGGTGGTTCTCTACAGTACGTAAAGTGCTTGAGCCGAAGACAACCGGAATACAGAGAGATACTGCCAATAGAGACTGTCAAGTCGATTGTTATAAAATGTTGTGATATGTGATATGATATGTGATGGGGTATGACATGTGATGTGCAACAAAGTGTGACATAATCACGCACGAGAAAAGTATAATGGTGCTGTCGAGCACATAGTGCTGGCAGGGTGGGAATTTTTCCTCATAGGAAGTTTTTTCGCCCACCCCTGACTGCGAAGAATTGGGGTTTGTTTTTTCAGGGGAAGCAAGACGCTGCAGGTCCCGACAAATACAAAACTGTGGGCTGACAGGCCCGGTTGAGAAAGATAGGGACGTGTAGATCCAATCAAGTAGTTACTGTAGTGGCCACTCATACTTAGACTAGCGACGGCGGTAGTAGTAGTAATAAATGATTAGGGGAACTCAGTTAATCACACTTATAATCGATGTAGGCAAACAAACGTATAATCGAGGTAGTTAGATTCGAAATAACATATATATATAGTTGAAAGGAGAAGTTAAGGGTTAAGAGTTATGGCTAGGTACATCTACATGGGTCCGGCGCAAAGTAGACGTGACGTAGGGGGCCCTAAGGCCCATTCTCCAGCTGCCAATCTACTATGAAGCGCCGGGGCGCATACCGCTAGCACGTCTCCCACCAGGTCTACAAACCCTCCTCAGCTCCTATCCTGATCAGTGTAGTGTAGAAGTGGTTACTGTAAGGGACCCATTTGATTACAAGGATGAGCGAAGGAATTATGGCTTCGTTAGAGTAATCCTCCGACAGCTAGCGAGGGACAGCCATGGGGTGCGGCAGAATCAGTTTCTCCACAGATACCTGCTTAATTAAGGTAGTTTATGAAGCTTTATAGCCTCAGATGGGGGAATGTTGTGGATAAAAATGACATGAAATAAATGAGGGAGACCTAGTATGAGTAATATGTAATTTTATTGAAAATTCACAGGATTGGTGGGTGCGTAATCCTGAGGAGAGCGGTAGGGGGAAGAAAATGGGGTGCATCCTGGGGACATGGGATAGCCAGCAAGGGTGAAATAAGGAGAACACTGAGAGTATGGCGGACTGACAGGTGAGAAGAGGGAAGAATGGTCAGAGCCCAGATCAGAGAAGGTGACATTATCCTCAGACTGAAAGCTGGAGGGAGGGTCAGGCAGAGGGTCTGTCTGTGTAGAGGCGTCAATACACACATTCACGGAGTGGATTCTGTATCGGGGGGGGGAACCCCACATTTCCATTTCCAGAGGGGGTGCTGCGAAGAACATCAAGTAGCACCATGATGTCAGCAGTGAGATGCGCGAGCTGATAGTGAGTGTTCAGATCCAAATCCAGCCCCTCCAGGAAAAGAGAAGAAGGAAAAATGACGACGGGCACCTAGACACACAGAAGCGGTATTAGGCGGATATTGACGAATTGGATTCACACTTTAAGATCTTTAAGAGTAACACACTATGGTTTATTAGTCACAGAGACATATAAGAGCTGAGGAGTGCAGGCTGAGAAACACACACACTCTCGTACAGTCAAGGGCAGGCGTGCAGACATAACACCCACACCCACACACACACACTCTTTCTGTCTCTCCCTCTCTCTCACACACACACACACACACACAAAGGCCCAACGCACACACATAACATTATAACTTTATAAGAATAATAAAAAGGAGTATTAAGATATTATAAGGATAATATAAAGAGTAGTAGGATATGTAGGATATTAGAAGGATAATATAATGATATTATGAAGTAGGGAGTACAGTAAACCTTTTGCAAGCAGTATAACCATATATAAAATAGAGATATAGAGCAAATATGAAAGTAAATTATAAACCAGAAATACAGAAAAATGTAAAAGAAACTTACTCATAATTCAGATGGTGAAGATTCTTGTCTCGCGAGGAAGGGTCAGGCGTGGTGTAGACGGGGGCCTTAATTTTAAGAGAGAACCATGAGGAGCCATTTATAAGGGTAGCTGAGTCAAGGGCTCTCTATATTGTTTTCTCTCTCTCCCACTTTCAATCCTAATGGTAGTCAGAAAGTCCTCTTTCAAAACATAATGGTAGTCAGAAAGTCCTCTTTCAAAACATCATGGTAAATTTGATAAGCCTCTTTTTAAACATCATGGTAATGTAGATGAGCTCTTTTTTAACCCTATTGGTATTGATATCATAGTCTTTCTAAAATATATTGGTTATTTACTGTGTAAATACAGTATATATACTGGAGCTTGAGCTCCAGCTGTCAGATCACTTCTGAGAATTCTCATCGGTGTGGATCTCATGTGGTGGAACGGAACCAATAAATCTGGAACCTTGCTTCTTCTCACTCATGGCTGGTGTCTTATTTTTCTATCTCCAACTGGGTTTGCAGATGTGAGTATTTGCTTCTATGTTGAATTTTTAAGTGTCTTCAGGTAATAGGCTAAATTTGAGCCATCAATACTTTTGTCCACTTTTAAGCCTGGACCAGAAAGTGTGGAGCTGCAAAATTTACACAGTGCCAAGCAGAAGCAAATATAAGGTATATAATAGTCCATACATAGGAAACGTTAATACAGCAGAGCTGAAAGCTGCAATAAGTAGGAAAAAATTAGCTAAATTTAACCTCAGGTTCGATTTCATGCATCCATTTAATAGTGCCATTTACTGCAATCACAGTTTACCAGACAAATATTAAAAATCAAATCAATTTATGACGCCATTTCACAGGGGGAAAAGTAAAAATCCTCCGAAACTGGTGTAGCCTGCTGGATCATCATAAACCCAGGTATTATCCCTAAGCTTCGTGTAGATCTGATCTCCTTTTTCTAGATTTAAAACGATCCCGTTGCTGGCGTTGCCGTTAGTGATGGGTTTCCAGGAAAACACAGAGCACTGAACAGTTCCGTTTTTATACAGACTGACAGCCATTCTGATGTCGGGGTGACAGTGAGCGTAGAATCGGAAATAGTAAACTCCTTTCACTGGTGCTGTGAAAATCCCTGAAACATGACAGAAAAGTTTTAGATTCGATTTAAAAAGAAAAGTCACAGAGAAACTTTTATTAAAATTTTATAAATTAAAATATTATAAATTGAAATTTTATAAATTGAAATTTTATAGTGTCATGTGATCACCATGTGATTTGACATGCATGCAAATATGAGCAAGAAGGTATCCAGGTGCTGACACAGCGAGTATCCGGCGTTCAAAGAGCATGTTTACATTCCTAACCTAACGCTGGTGTGCTTTCAGAATCTGAGAACTTGGCAAATGATTCACAGGAGTGTTTTTATTCAATAACGCAATGCGATTTTCTGTTCAGGTGATGCGTTTTATTCCAAGACTATTCACTAAAGTATTATGTGAATTATGAAATCTTAGATAACATAAAGTCTTAGATAACACACTAGCTAGTTACAGTCCCCTCCGAAATGATTGGAACTGTAGATTGAAGACATTTGGGTGTGAGATTAAAGAGGAATATGAGAAGAGAGTTTAGAATTTCAGCATTTTATTTCCTTGTATTTATATGTAGACGTGTTAAACGACATAGAACATAGCACATTTTGTATGTATCAGACCACCCAATGCAGGTGAGCAAAAATACTGAAACATGTGACTGATTAGGTGTTTCTTGTTACCCAGGTGTGTCCTGTCCGATTGCTTGTTTAAACAATAAATATCTCTGAACATCTACTCTTGGTTTTAGCTTTCAGTTTCACCTGTGAAGACTGGATTTGTTGTTAAAAAGGATAAAATGAAGATCAGAGAGATGTCTATGGGAGAAAAGCGAGCCGTTTTGAAGCTGAGAAAAGAGGGAATATCAAACAGGGGCATCGCGCAAACATAAACAATACAACAATTTGGAATGTCCTGTAAAAGAAAGAAACCACTGGTGTATTGAGAAACTGACACCGATTGAGTGGGCCAAGGAAGACAACAACAGCTAGTGACAGAAACGTTGTGAGAGCTGTGAAGAAAAACCCAAAAACAACAGTCAGTATCATCACCAACAACCTCTGGTGGTCTGATACAAAAGGTTCTATGTACTATGTTATTTAACACCTCGAGATGTAAACACCAGGAAATAAAAGCTTTGGTGTATAGTGTAGCACAAAGAAATGAATCGGTCTTGCTGTTCCAATAGTTTTGGATGGGGCTGTCCTGTATAACAAACCAACGATCATCTCAAACACGAAAGAAATCCTTATCATTAGCACATATTTACCCGTATCTGAGTCATAGCCATTTCCAATGTTAATGACGACTTTTTTGTAGATTAACGGAGAGAGCACAGAAACATGGGGTCCTTCATGTCCCAGTCCAGAAGCTAAAAGCGATGCTGAAAAGGCGACCTTCCTGGCTATAAAAACACAACAACATATTATTGTACTTTTTTTAATTATATTTTTTAAAAACAACAACAACAACAACAACAATATAGAATTTATTATAAGCTGTAACCCTTAAAATCACGACTTTTTGATTTACCTTCGTTTTCATTCTGCAGTGATTCAACTTTATCCTGCAAAGTTTGGACCGTTGTCTTCAGAACTGTTTTAAATCAACAACGACAAAAAAAGAAGAAGATTTTTTTCAGGAATTGTATAGGCTATCTATTCCTACTGCAGACAGACAGGCAAATAGATAATCAAGCAAAAATATGAAGCTATTATTTGATACCTTTAGCATTTTATATAAATAGCAGTTTTATCCATTTATTAATATTACTGTTTAAAAAAAGGTATTTAAACATTAAAAAATAAAAGCAAACTAAATAGAGTTCAAACTTTTTCAACTGAAATTTATTTCCTCAATGTTAATCATTTGAATTATGTAATAATAATAATAACTAAGATATTCTGACAGTGTTTTGATTTCATTTTTTTTTCTTTTTACCGCCATTCTCAAGCTTCAGTTGTTCCATCGTCTCCTCTATCGTCTTCATTCTTTCTTCCAGGTTTTTTATTTTTGCTAGCTCAGCAAGAATGTCCACCTTCGGCGTAGTGAAATCCTGCGTTTGAACGCGCCAGGCACAAAGCAGCAAAACCAACTGTGTGATTATCACGAACATGTTCACTTTTACTTTGTTTAGCCCAACTGCAGATTGTGTAGCTCAGGTTAAGCTTAAGAGCGACTGCAGCTTTGTCTTTATGTTGTATTATAAAAGCTGACACATTGGTTTTGTTTCTTCTTTGGGTTATTATTTGCTCTGTTGTGTATTAAAATAAACAAGGACTTTGGTACTGGAGCAAACTGGAGCCAGAGAGATGAGTGAAAGCCAGTGTGTAGTCTCATTTCTTTGAATGACAAAGTTGTTGGCTAGCAAAAAAAAAGTATGCTTTCATGAATAGTAAAGAACATTATATTGATCATCTGAAAACTTTGAAGCATTTGTTGAAATCCCAGTAACCGTGGTCATGTTCTGGTCACCTGTCCAAATGCGGATCATACAAACATAATTTCCCATCAGTTCACCTGAGGCAAATAACCGTCCTGAGGACAATATGTGCTGTGCTAGAACAAACAGTCGTATTCTGACAATTTATTATTAGAATTTTTTTTAAAACAATTAGGCCAATGTAAAAACTATTACATACATGCCACTTCATTATAAAATAAGACATGCATAATATAATACCCTTTCATGCATGAAATGATTTATTATGCATTAAATTCATTATGTAAATTATTTATATCCAGATTCTTTTATATTTTCCTCTTTTTTGTTTACTTAAAAGTGCATGATGTATGAATTTGAATTCTGTCTAAATAGTACATATTTTAAAAACGTAAATGGATGGCCCATGATTAAAAAAGGCTAAAACTGTATGCTTGAAATAATAATAATAATAATAATAATAATAATAATAATAATAATAATAGGGGCACACGGTGGCTTAGTAGTTAGCACGTTTGCCTCACACCTCCAGAGTCGGGGGTTCGATTCCCATTGTGGCCCTGTGTGTGCAGAGTTTGCATGTTCTCCCCGTGCTGCGGGGGTTTCCTCCAGGTACTCCAGTTTCCTCCCCCAGTCCAAAGACATGCATGGTAGGCTGATTGGCATGTCCAAAGTGTCCGTAGTGTATGAATGGGTGTGTGAATGTGTATGTGATTTTGCCCTGCAATGGATTGGCACCCTGTCCAGGGTGTACCCACCTCGTGCCCAATGCTCCCTGGGATAGGCTCCAGGTTTCCCCGTGATCTTGAAAAGGATAAAGCGGTATAGAAGGTGGATGGATGGATGGATGGATAATAATAATAATAATAATAATAAGAAGAAGAAGAAGAAGAAGAAGAAGAAGAATCATTAATGAACATCTTCCAGTGTTCAATATTTTTTTGAACATTCAGGTTGAAGACATTCTAAAAATTTTATTTATTTATTTATTTTATAAAATATAATTTCTGAACATACAAAATGTACGGTTTAGGTGCTGAATGACAAAAGGAGGTTAAAAAAAATCTACCCGCAAAAACGACACAAACAAACAAACAAACAAATAAACATAAAAAAATCTAAGGTGATCAGTGGAGTCTGTCACAAGAAGAGTTTTACTTTTTTTAATGTAGAAAGTTAATAAAGATTGAGATTGACAAATAGTCTAGAAAGCTACAGACGTTTATGTTATTTTAAAATCATGCTCTCTAGTGATTTGGAGTTAATTGATATCTTATATTTTGCTAAAAAAAAAAAAAAAAAAAAAAAGAGCCTTAAATTGATTATCCATAAGTGTGGATACTATGTAGGACCCCCCCCCAATTGTAGGTGTCTGGGAGCTCAGATAGCGCTTAAAGGATTAAGTGTGTGTTTTCACTCTTTCACTTTCTTACTCTCTCTCACTCTCTCTCTGCTGATTGGCTGTGGTGCCAGTCACCATGTCATCAGACTTCTTTCGGGCCTGAAGTTGAGTTCTGATGACGCTTGACGTATGATGTATAGGTACAAATTTCCCACCAATTCTGACCTCACACACCCCTGACTCAATTTAAACCCCAAAACAAACAAACAAACAAACAAACAAAAAATCTAAACAACAAACAAATACAATCCTACGAGCTGTAGCATTGGATAATATAATTTATGTATAGAATAAAAACATTTAGAGGTAAATAAAGCGTAATGAAAACAACATGTAAATAATTCTTATGTTATAATATTATGTGTTGTAAATAACAACCAATAATAATAAATAATTAAATGATAAAAACAATTCAATTAAGTTTAATATATTTAAGTGGGTTTAACTACGGTTATGCGACCACGGGTTATATGTGTCGCGGAATGATGACGCAATTTATTTTGCACGCTAAACGAGCCCCTTTTATGCCGTTAACCTTTCCCCAGTCATATTCCTATAAGCCCCGCCTTGTGTAGTTCTGACGGCGCTGCGGTGTGCGCTCTGATTGGCTAGAAGTTGCGGACTTTTTTACACAAGCCAATACTAGTGCAGGAGGTGGGGTTTATCGGAAAGCGGTGGGAAAGTAATAACGCCCCCGACGCAACCCCCCTGGCCCCCCCGAATGCGCGCACTGTTTTTTCGGTTGCTAGCTAATCTTTGTGTGAGGCTAGTTCGCGGCATTATTGTGAAGTCTATGAGCTAAGTGATGTGCATGTGCAATATGAAGAATGGAAGAAGACGATGTCACGATCAGAGAGCAGAATTTCCACAGCCAAGTCCGAGAGTACATTGTAAGTTCAATGAGCTAACTGTAATGATAGCTAAAGCGGCTAGCAGCTAGCCTGTGCGTTTGTGGGACCGTTACCAGATTAGCTGGATAGCATCGGAACGACTAGTTTGCGCGGGTTTGTGTGAAATCTACAAAGGGTTTAGGAATTTGTTGCCTAACGTCACGTTTTAAAACGAGCATGGTTGATTAGCTAGCTTGCATTTGCAAGTTAGATGCTGTCACTAGCTTTTAGCCAGATAAGGTAACGCTAACAAAAATGTTGCGGAGGAATAAATATATAAATATGTACATTTATCGATAGACATAAACACAGGAGGACAGAGAGGAATGTTGACCAAATAATATATAAGAGCAGTAGTTGGAGACGGACAGGTGGAGAGGCAGACGGACAGACAGGTGGGGTGGAGAGGCAGACGGACAGACGGGTGGGGTGGAGAGACAGACGGACAGACGGGTGGGGTGGAGAGGCAGACGGGTGGAGAGGAGAGGCAGACGGACAGACGGGTGGGGTGGAGAGACAGACGGACAGACGGGTGGAGAGGAGAGGCAGACGGACAGACGGGTGGGGTGGAGAGACAGACGGGTGGAGATGAGAGGCAGACGGACAGACGGGTGGAGATGAGAGGCAGACGGACAGACGGGTGGGGTGGAGAGACAGACGGGTGGGGTGGAGAGACAGACGGACAGACGGGTGGAGAGACAGACAGGTGGGGTGGAGAGGCAGACGGACAGACGGGTGGAGAGGAGAGGCAGACAGACAGGTCGAGAGGAGATGCAGACAGACAGGTGAAGAGCCAGATAGACAGGCGGAGAGGCATGTAAATATCTGGACCGGTACCAGATAGACAGTGGAAGAATAGACAGATTTGACTGATAGGTGGATGGATGGATGGATGGAAGGAGAGGTTAACAGATGGACAAACAGGAAAATAGAGGAATAGGCTGCTAAACAGAGGGACTGATGGACAGACACCAAGATGGAAGGATAGATTAGCAGAAGGACAGATGGACGGATGGAAGTTCATATTTTCCTCAGAACCTCCATCCAAATTCCTTCTGAATCGCCTCCCAGATTGATTTCCAAGACTCCGACTCCGAGCTTCCGTACTCCCTTCCCGGTTTCGTTCCTGAACTCCGTCCTGGCTTGCTTTCAGTTCTCTGTCGGAGCCTTCAAACTTCCTTCCTTTCAATTTTCTCGCTAATCTTCTCTCTTTCTCTCTCTGTACAGATCTGCTTCCTGTTGTTTGCTGTGCTGTACATCGTGTCTTACTGCATCATAATGCGCTACAAGAGGAAGAGTGGTAAGCACATTTATTGATTGATTGAACAGTGAAACATGATCTTTGCTCACTGTCAGTCGAGTGCAATAATAATAATAATTAGAGATGCTCCGATGTATCGACTGATAATCGGTATCAGTCGATAAAGGCTATTTTTCCCGCTATCAGCCGATAGTTTAAAAGCATCTGATGATCAGGGCCGATCATATCCTGCCAATCAAAAGAGTGCGGGAAAACACATGGATTTCGTGCTGTGTGTAAAGATGATGTCTCTTGTGTGGAATGATGACAAAACTGCAGTTGGTAATCTCTGCACCGATAAAATTTTACACCGGAAGTGAGCAGAAGTGAAGTGGGATTTTCTGCATCGAGTCTTAATTTTTTCCTCTGCGCTACCCGCACTGAATTAAAGGGCCTGTACACCGTTGAAAGATTTAAATGAAAATAAGTGACAAAAAAGGTATATATTGCACCGAAAAATATATTTGTAGAGTAGTATATTTCATATCCAGTTAATGTTAGTATATGAAAAAGTTGATATTATATATTAGCACTTTGTTGTCAGTGATGAAGTAGAAATGCTTTTGCTTGTGGTGAGTGAATGTGAGACTAACAGGAGGTTTTTTAGAATTCAGTCAATGTTAATATGAGTAATAAATCTTACTTTAATCTTGAGAATTTAGTTCATGTGTTAATGATAATTAGAGTAATGTGTTTTCTGTTTATGAGACAAGTTACTGTCAAACAACTTGCTGAAATGGAGAGAATAAAGTTTTTATTTGCATTAATTATTATTCATTTCAAAGAAGGCATAAACAGCAGAACTATTGGTATTGGCCGATATCACTCTGAGTTATCCGTATCGCCTGAGAAATTTAGTATCGGTGCATCTCAATAATAATAATAATAATAATAATAATAATAATAATAATAATTGTAATACTTCAGTGTGGGTTTTTTCCCTTTTCTTACTCTGACAGATGACCATGAAGATGAAGATGCAGTCGTTAACAGAATATCGTGGGTTCTTCGCAGTTCACCTCATTTTAAGTTTATATTATACTTTATTAATAGGTTATTTACCTAATTCTGCTTCTCTCTCTCTCTCTTTATATATATATATATATATATATCTTTTTTTTTAGGATGTACCTGTGTACGTTCACCCTGGCCATATCCGGCGGCGCCGTCCTCCTCCTCCCATTCTCTATAATCAGTAACGAGATCCTTCTGTCGTTCCCCAAGAACTACTACATCCAGTGGCTCAATGGCTCGCTCATCCACGGTTAGCATCAACAGCAACGTGTTCTCACCTGCTGTATTTCTCACGCGCCTCATACTAAACACATCCGACATCCAGCTTCTTCTCAATCCTCCACTAACGATAAGATTCTCACGCTGTCATGGATTTCCTAGTTAAGACTTTGACGCGTTTTTTCGTTTTAAGAATGCTTTCAAACATGTTCCAAAAATTGCCCGTATAGGGGGAAAAAACAAAACCCTTAAAAAAAAACGTAAGATGCTTTGGCCTGTGTCAGACCTTTGTTTACTTTCCATCTCTTTGAATCGATGCGGCGACCACCATTTTGCTTGTTCTTAGTCGAACGGGTCATGGGACCGCATCACCTGACTAACAACACGGCAGTGGTATTTTTTTTTTCTAAATAGCTTTCGAATTTATCTGCTCGGGAGAGCGTCTCACGTGTTTACATGTATCCGCATCAATGTGGATGAAAAAATATATATTTTTAAAAAAGTTTTGTTTCCGTCCACCAGAGGGCACCAGAGTATCACATTTTCCCCTCCATGATCTGGCATCAGTATTTATTTATTTAATTTAAAGTCATTTTCACTATTTAGTCAAACCTCTGAGCTTCATTTGTGTTTTATTTCAGGTTTGAGCTTTACTTCTAGATTGGTTCCACCTTACTCGTGCCCAAATAAATAAATTGTCAGGGAAAGAGATGGCAAAAACGTTGTTTAAAGATGGAATAACGTTTATAAGAACTGTTGAGCATGTATAGTAGTACGGATATAGTCGGTAACGTTGAACACTCATGCGTGTTATTATGTTAGATCTCATTAATGAGGTTTCTTTTGTGGAAGAATATCAGGCGGAGATTTAATCTCCGGTTTGACCTGATTGTGCACAGAACCTCTGGCGTTAACGTCAGTACATCGGCCAAGCGTCGCTCTGGTGCGTTTCCTATCGGTGGCGTGAATCTGATATCCAGTTGAACGCTTTTAACACTCGCTGTGTTTGTTTCTCTGCAGGTCTGTGGAACCTCGTCTCGCTATTCTCCAACCTGTGCCTCTTCGTCCTCATGCCTTTCGCCTATTTCTTCCTAGAGTCCGAGGGATTTGCCGGCTCTAAAAAGGTACTTGATGATCCCTCTCTAGTGTTCGCAAACCTGTTTAAAGCGGCAGCGTGTTAGTTTACAGTTCTGTGAATTACATTGACTCTGCCCACTCGTATGGTTTTGTTGTATTTGTCCCCCCACCCCCCCAACAGTCTTTTAAGGTATAAAGGGGCGGGGCTGAGCAGCTAGGTTTCAGCTTGTATCTAAGATGGACAAATTGTACACAAGAAAGAAAGAAGGTGTGATCCATTACATAAATAAACCTATGGATTGCAGCTTTACCGTGGAAAATAACGAACAGGGTTCGACCGATAGTGGAATTTACCAATACTGATATTTTTAAAGATTGATACTGAATGAACACACTCAAAGTAAAATATTGCTGCACTTTATTACAAAAATAAACAGCACCGACTATACCACGGAAATGTTTTGTACTTTTTTTTTAATGAGGAAAAATATATAAATGTTAATACGTATTAACTCTTAATAAATAAAAGTAAATAAAAGAGATATGTCCAAACTGAACCAAAAAGCAACGCTCCAGATAACAAATAAAAATCGAAACAAATCAAAAAAACACTTCGAATAACACGTTTTTTTTCCCTGCCTCCGACAGTGTGTTTAAAATAATAGTGTAACAGTTTCATAATGCTGATGTATTAAACATTTTAAATAAAGTTGTTTTCTTCAGATAAACCGGGTTAAAATGATTTAAACGTTGTCTATAAATTGTGGAGGTTTAACCCCATATATCAGTGCGCTCTCTCTCTCTCTCTCTCACACACACACACACACACGTTTATGCCTTTTATTGTCATTAAGGGCACAAACCCTGAAAAATAAAAAAAATAAAAACTTCAAAAGCACACTTCCCTTCAAAAAATTTCTCATATCGTAAATTACAGCCACAGCGGTGCATGGACCTGGACAAAATCTGGGAAAGAAAAAAAAAAAGAAAAGAAGTGTGTGTTTGGTTCCTCCGGGCGCGCGGTTTGAAGTGGCTCCTGGCTTTTGTCGCGTTCGTCAAACTTACATAAAGATTAAAAGATTAAAGATCAGCTGCTACTGTAGTTTACGAGGCCGAGAGGTAATTTGTCCTGTTTCTGGCTACTGATCATCCATAAACGCAGAGGCACTGCTTTATTTCGCCCTACACGTCCACTCTGCATGGGTGTGTGTGTGTGTGTATGTGTGTGTGTGTGTGTGTGTGTGTGTGTGTGTGAGAGAGGAAAGGAAACGATCTTGTATGAAAGCCCCCTGCAGACGGACGGGAAGGTCAAGTCTCGAGCCACGCAGCCTCGTAAAGCTCAGACTGGAGGTTTCATGGCGGACCCTCGGAGTCTGACGCGCGCCTCGCTGTAATGGTTGCGTTTAATCTCGCACGTTACGTTCCCTAACGAGCGGAAATGAAACAGGGGAGTTCGTTAAAAGCTGCGGCGTTTTTTTATACGTACGCCCGGCTCTGCGTTTTACGGCCCACTTGGTTCAGTGTCACTGCGAGGTTTTAATATCGGCCGTTACGCCCTTTCCTGGGAAGCACACAGACTCGCTGTTGGGGTCACGCCTCGTATCGCAGACCTTATTATTATTATTATTATTATTATTATCATTATTATTGTTCTTAATGAACATGTCAGGTTTATGTATATTTATATCAAACAATTGCAAACAAAACAGGTTTATCCAAAAAAATTTTTTTAAAAATCGTTGTTAAATACAGGTGTGCAACAATTATTGGCACCCCATGAATTCATGTGAAAAAAATATACACCTGGGTGACTAGGAACAGGAAATTGTTCAACCATGACTTCCTGTTTCACAGGGGTATAAATATGAGGTAACGCACAGGCAAAATTCCGTTAGTTATACATAACAATGGGTAAGACCAAGGAATATAGCTGTGATGTGTGGCGAAAGGTTGTTGAGCTTCACAGAATGGGATGTGGCTGTAAGAACGATCCGCTGGTGATAGACCTACGAACGTTACTACATCAGTACTGCTTACATCATTGATTAGCGCCATAAACATTCTATTTATCGCAAGTTTCAAAACAAGAAGTCCTATCGGTGGATGACCACCATATTTGCGTCCTAAGTCCGATCTCAACTCGCGACCAAAGAATTCTTTTTACGTACGATTTTTTTTTGTCTGCAGAGTCGTACCGCATGAATTTTTAAAAAATTTATTTAAAAAATTTTTTTGTCGCCAACTAAATCTCAGAATCTTGCTTTGTATCGTCCTACTTTGTACTGTTGTTGAGGGCTGTCAATTGAGTGTGCTCATTAGAATATTAGGCCACACCCACATCCGGTTCTGAGGTCAGTGGAGAGGTTTTTAAAAAATAAAAAAATCCTAAGTTAAACCCTATTTTTAACCTTACATTTAAAAAACAAAAACAAAAAAAAACCGTGCACACATTTATGACGGTTTAGAGATAAACTCGGAAGAATGGAACAAGAGGAAAGGATGAAGATGGAAAGAAAAAGAAAGCAAAAGACCGAAATAAGTAGAGGATGAAAGAAAGAAAAATTAAAAGATTAAGGGGGGCGGGGGGGATATAGAATAGGAAAGAAAAAGTACGAATAGAAAGAGGTGAGTATAGAATAAGAGAAAGAAGGAAATAAATAAATGGAGGAAGAAAGCAAGAGGAGTGATGGAATATGAGAGAGAAAAAACAAAGAGTGGGAAAAAATAAAATAGAGAAAGTATTAAAAGAGAAGTATGGAATGAGAGAGAGGGGGGAACAGATAAACAAAGAAAGAAATAGAAAGAGAGCAAGATAAATTAAGAAAAGAGAGTGATATGAAAAAGTTAGAAGAGACAAGTATAGGATAACAGTGTGTGTGTGTGTGTGTGTGTGTGCGCGCGCGCGAGAGCTACGCGTCTTGTTCCCAGGGTTCAGTCGCCGCAGGTCGTGTTTGCTCGTCGTCATGGCAACACGAGGTCGTGGAATACGTTTCAGTCGAATCATTTGAGTCTCTGGTGTTGATTTTGATTTGATTTCAGCGCAGCACCGCACCATGCAACACACTTTTATTAAGACCGATTACATGTATTAAGTGTTTGATACGCAAATACGAATCGATTAGCAAAGTTTATTTAATGTAGTAATCACAACGTTTATCTTCAAACATGAACACTTCTGTGTCTCATCTATTTCTGAAGACTTTATAGCTTTCGTTTTTATGTGGAGTCACAACTTTCTTTATACAGAATTAACTTTAAAATCAGAAATGTGAATTTCTCTGAATTTAAATGTGTTTGTGTGTGAGTGAGAGAGAGAGGGAAGTGGAGCTGAAGACACATGTTAATCCGTAGTGTGTTAACACGACTTCAAACGTCTTCCTAAACTCATATATCCTCTGTGTATGGGTGCTGTGTAGTGATTCATGGCGTGTGTGTGTGTGTGTGTGTGTGTGTGTGTGTTCTGTGTTTTGTCCATCACACTGCCTGTAGTGTTACAGGCTTAGTAGGAGGACTGCAAGTTCAATCCTTACTGATTTACTGATGTAATGATGTGTGTGTGTGTGGGAGGGATGCTGAACATTTCTGAGTTTTCACAGAACAGTAATTCCTCATCTCTCTCCACCTGTCTTTCATCCACTCCATCTCAAAATCTGACATGCAGAGAGAGACAGACAGACAGTGAGTGAGAGAGACAGACAGTGAGTGAGAGAGACAGACAGACAGAGAGTGAGTGAGAGAGAGAGACAGACAGACAGTGAGTGAGAGAGACAGACAGAAAGAGTGAGACAGTGAGGGAGTGAGACAGTGAGAGAGAGAGACAGAACGATTGAGACAGTGAGAGTGAGAGAGAGAGACAGTGAGAGAGAGACAGTGAGAGTGAGAGAGCGAGAGACAGTAAGAGTGAGACAGTGAGATACAGAGACAGTAAGAGAGAGACAGAGTGAGTGAGAGAGACAGACAGTGAGTGAGAGAGACAGACAGTGAGTGAGAGAGACAGACAGTGAGTGAGAGAGACAGACAGTGAGTGAGAGAGACAGACAGTGAGAGAGACAGACAGAAAGAGTGAGACAGTGAGATAGACAGTGAGGGAGTGAGGCAGTGAGAGAGAGAGAGACAGAACGATTGAGACAGTGAGAGAGCGAGAGACAGTAAGAGTGAGACAGTGAGATACAGAGATAGTAAGAGTGAGATACAGAGACAGTAAGAGAGAGACAGTGAGAGAGACAGAAAGAGTGAGACAGTGAGATAGACAGTGAGAGAGAGAGCGAGACAGAAAGATTGAGACAGTGTGAGAGAGCAAAAGACAGTAAGAGTGAGACAGTGAGATACAGAGACAGTAAGAGTGAGACAGTGATATAGAGAGACAGTGAGCGAGAGACAGTATGAGTGAGACAGTGATATAGAGAGACAGTGAGCGAGAGAGACAGTAAGAGTGAGACAGTGGATGGTCACATGGAGGCGCTGTGGATGCAGTGATGATCTGAAAGTCTGGAAGTGTATGCATTTCTCTGTCAGTTCAGTACCTGTTCAGTTCCTCTTCTCATCATGGTACCAAAAGTACTTGTCCACTGGGGTGTGTGTGCGTATGTGTTGAGCAGTGAGACTGGGGTGTAAATACTTTCACCTTACTGCATCATGCACAGAGAGAGAGTGTTCATTTTAACCTTTTATAACCTTAAAATACAACTCTGTTTTTCTGTCTCTCTCGCTCTCTGGGTCAACCTGTCTGTCTCTTGCTCTCTCAGCCTGTCTTTCTCTCTCTCTCTCAGCCTGCCTGGCTGCAGAACTTCCCCCATAACACCTTCCCTAACACACACACACACACACAGTTTTATGATACACTTAGTGCTTAGTGACCCGGAAAAGTTGAAATGAAGCTGCTAATAGGCTGCAGCTGGGCGTCTGCGCTCATACACTGTGTGTGTGTGTGTGTGTGTGTGTGTGTGTGTGTGTGTGTGTGTGTGTGTGTGTGTTATGGAGGTAGCTCCTGCAGTTTTTAGAGCTAACACATCAATTAGAACCTCATTTACACCTGCTGCACACGCCTTGTCTCTGTGTGTGTGTGTGTGTGTGCGCGCGCGCATGGTGTCTAATACGAACAGTGTATTCAGGTGAGCTTCTAGATACAGTTAATAATGGTGTGTATGTGTGTCAGGGCCTGAAAGCTCGTATCCTGGAGACGTTTGTGATGCTGTTTCTGCTCGCTCTACTCATCCTGGGCATCGTGTGGGTCGCGTCCGCGCTCGTCGACAACGATGCTGCCAGCATGGAGTCTCTCTACGGTACACTTCTGTGTGTGTGTGTGCGCGTGCGTGCGTGCGTACATGTGTGTGCGATGTTTTCTTAATTGTGTGGGAGTAGAAGTTTTTCCATATAGTTTTAAACATGAAGGAGGCCAAAAATATATCATACCTTTTCTAGCTTTTGTTGAGTGTGTGTGTGTGTGTGTGTGTGTGTGTGTGTGTGTGTGTGTGTGTGTTTGCAGACCTGTGGGAGTTCTACCTGCCCTACTTGTACTCATGTATCTCTTTGATGGGCGGCTTGCTGCTTCTGAGTGAGTATCTCTCTCACACACACACACACACAAACATTCGCTAGCTAGCTCATTTGCTCAGCTATATGTATCCATGGAAACGGCTTCTCGCAAAAGGTCAAGGAAGTGTTCAAGTCGAGATGGACAGCCAGTCCATACACAATCCACTCGCCTGTCAGGAGCGCTGTTGCTAGGCAACGGTGAAATACGGACGCATTAAGTTAGTTAATGAAGCATGTTGATTGGCCAGAACGTGGCCGCTATAGGTGCTGTGTCGGTGCGAACGAGGCGGAATGACAGGGAATGTCAACATTTATATCAGATGTACTGGTAAATATAAAAAAAAAAAAGATTCTGTATGAATAAAAATGCCACTTAGCGTCCACCGCTAACCGTTTCTGCGTGAGCCGAACAAAATGTGTTCCTGAGTGAAAATGTGATGTTACAGATAAGATGAACATCATGACCCATGAGTGTCTCTCTCTCTCTCTCTCTCTCTCCATCTTTCTCTCTCTCTCTCCTCTCTCTCCATCTTTCTCTCTCTCTCATCTCTCTCCATCTTTCTCTTTCTCTCTCTCTCTCATCTCTCTCTCCATCTTTCTCTCTCTCTCTCCATCTCTCTCTCTCTCTCTCCATCTCCCTCTCCATCTTTCTCTTTCCATCTTTCTCTCTCTCTCCATCTCTCTCTCTCTCCATCTCCCTCTCTCTCTCCATCTCTCTGTCTCTCTCTCTCTCCATCTCCCTCTCTCTCTCTCTCTCTCTCCATCTTTCCCTCTCTCTCTCTCTCTCTCTCTCTCTCCCTCCCCATCTCCCTCCCTCTCTCTCCATCTCTCTCTCTCTCTCCATCGCTCTCTCTCTCTCTCTCTCTCTCGCAGTGTGTACTCCAGTGGGTTTGTCCCGAATGTTCACCGTCATGGGCCAGTTGCTAGTCAAACCCACGGTACGTGGGTAATAGCTAGCTAGCTCTTGACTAGCGGTGGTTAGTGTACAAAATAATGCTGCACTTCTGGTATATAAGAGTAAGATTACCAACTGATATGGAAATATTTCTCTCTCTATCAGATTTTGGAGGATTTAGACGAGCAGTTGTACTGCATTCAGCTTCAGGAGGAAGCTTTACAGCACAAACTCAATGGTGAGTCCTTTCACTGCTTCACCTTTACAGCCACACGTCCGCCATGTCGCTTGCGATGTCGTATCACCGTACGCGGACTTCTCGTATCGCCAAGTGCAAAAAGCTCGATGTTTACATCTTATCTTAATCCGTAATATACCGATGATAATGCTGCGTTCGACTCAAAGTCGCAACTCGTAATTACTCGATATGACGACACGGTCGTTTGCGAGATTCTTGCTATACAATATCATCACGTGACTCCTCCCTCCCCTGGCCATGCCCCATCTCACTCAGCACATTGTAGGTTATTCTAAAGCCCCAATGACGGCTTGACGGTCACGATTTGATTACCGGCGTTAACGTGCTTCCTTTCAGGAAGTCAAGGAAGGAGCCTGTTGAAGGGGAGGCAGGTTTTTTTTTTTTTTCCTCCCCCTTGCTTGCTTGCCACATCTCTCTCACACACACCCTGTGTTTGTCACAGCGCACAGACCATCACAGCCATTTATGTTTTTGGGGTAAGGATGCATGCTTGAGCGGAGATCAAACAGATTGTGGAGCCGGAATGAACACACACACCTTTTCAACACCACAAGGGTTAACATCTTTGGACTATATGAACGACCCATGTTCAAGCGATACCTGTAGCTTGTTTACGGAGGCGGGACAAATGCATTCTAGAGAGCGTTTGATTGGAGGAAAGTGAATCAGTTCGTTTTTCCCAGGTTGAGAATACAAAACCCACAACATATTTTGACATTTTGGAGTGTTTCAGTGTGTTACGTGTGGGACTGTTTTTGAACCCTGACACGTTCTCTCTCTCTCACACACACACAATTATTTTGCTTGTAGATAAAGTTGTTCTCTTCAGGTTTTTAGCGTCCAGTGAAGCACGCGAGTTAGCGCACTGATGAGATCGCAGCTGATTAATCCTCGCTGCTGCTCCTCAATGTACACGCATCTAACCGGCCGCTTTGAAAGCCCGATAAAAATTTCTATTTTATTGCAATCTCGCGTTTGATGTGCAGCGCCACAAAAGCTCCGTGATGATGAGGAATGCCTGAGTGCACAGCATTCTGGGAAAAATAGCATTCAGGCTTGGAGGAAGAATGAAGCTTATCAGGAAGGGTTTTTTTTCCCTGCAGGGCAGGTGCTGTAGGTAGAAAGAAACAGCAAGATGTGTTTATGTTTACATTTATCGTGCGTCCTTTCATGTTCTGTGAGCGGTTTTAAAAACATGGTGACTCTTCTTTCTGCCTGGTTTCTATTTTTTCATAATGGCTTCTGAAACAAACTTGTGGAAGAGTTTATGGTTTATCAAGGAAATTCCGCAGGAATATTTGGAGAATCTTGCTATTTTTAAAAATTTACTAGCGTTTAAAAAAAATTTTTTTTTTACACCAGTTCGGGTCGAGACGCGTCATGTGACGTCATCACAACGTGCATTCAGCCAACGCCCTCTTCGATTCACACGTGTCGAACACGAGTACAGCTAAAAGGTCTCGTTTAGCAACAAACATCACTGTGAAAGACAATTTTGTACAGTTCCCATTTCCCCACTTCAAGTAGTTTTCAGCACAAAAACGTACGGCTGAAGGTTTTGTAGGATTTCTGTAGAATGGTCATCGTACGCAACAAATGAACTGATTAGATTTAGGAATTGATTGAAAAGGGGGTCAAGGTCACAGCAAAGGTCAAATGTCAATTAGGTTTTCTTAAAAAAAAAACTTGACTGGACTTGTTGGCGGCGACGTCCCCATCGACACTGTCGGCGTTGAGTTCTGCTTGTTGTTGCTTTATCCTTACGCGAGGAAGATGATATAATAAGAGACGTTCTATACAGCGATACTCAGACAGGTTGTGGTGTTCAAATGGCATCAGATCGGTCAATAAGGTGCCAGATTGTGCCGAGAAAAGATTCCCCACACCGACACGCCACCCCCACCAGCCTGATCCTTTGACACGGGGCAGGAAAATAGAGACTCGTCAGATCCGACCAGGCCGCAGATGGTGGGGTCAGAATTTGGTGTCGGCGTCATGAGTCCGTGAAGCTGCCTTTGAAAGAAGGTCGCAAAATATGGAGACTTTTCACAAAGCACTAAAATTCCGACCGCCTCCGTACAAAAACTAATCATCATAAAACTTTCTCTATGCAGTCATGTTTGAAAGGTCCTTGTGTGTGTGTGTGTGTGTGTGTGTGTGTGTGTGTGTGTCCTGGCTCTTGGCTCATTTCCTGCATTTCCTTGTTGTCCAGATGCGCAGTGACCTTGCTTCGTATCCCTGCTTTGCATAATCCAAGCTGATGTAATGCAGGAACAGCTTCAGCGAGCGCCGATGTCATCTTTTGTGCAACACGCACATAGCGATTTACATGAAGGGCACACTCGAACGACTTGAACGACTGCTTCTGATCACATTTAAAAGATTAAATGCAAAAGTTCCATTATTTTTTGTATTCAGACTGATTTGGGGACGGGGCTAAGTATGAGCTGAGTTTGTGATGTCATTAACATTGGATTTAAGACCAGTCATGTCAGATATGCAAATTATTACAGCGTGAAAAGTATTACACCTAGTTTGCTAGCTAATCGTGGTAATGTATTACGTAACGGTCGCTACGGTAACAGTGCCTTTTGCAATTTTTAATGAACTAGGGTTAAATAAATTACTGAGAAAACAACTGTTTACACTGAGCGCAAAATACGTGACCAAACCTGAGCTAGCTTATTAGCGGTTAGTTAGCCAGTTAGCTAATGTTGTTGTTGTTGTTGTTGTTATGTCATTAAGAAGCATTTGCTGTTAATGGTTTAAATTTGCTCAGACTGGCTATCAAAAATACTGAGAAGTGTAAAGGAGAACAAGATTAAATTCTGTGTGTGAGTGAATATGTGCCTGAGGGGAAGTTGATGTGTGAGTGTGTGAGGGGTTCCCCAGGAAAACCGCAGTCTTATTTAGCTGCTGTTATTATTTTTAAAATCCTACCTCATTTCTGTCACTCCTCAAAAGCTGAGGATCGCCTCAGGACACACACACTCTGAGACACACACTCTCACACACACACTCAGAAACAGCAATTAGTTTGTGTTACAGCGTTACTGGTGCGCAATAAAACGTCGATCTGTCATCCGTCCCCGATCGCTTTGATCAAAATGCGATTATTAAGATAATTAGAGCAACACGCCCTGTCTCGCTTCCTCACACACTCACGTACACACACACACAGACACACACAATCTCTCTCTCTGAGACAGACAGATATAGGGAGAGAGAGCGACAGACAGACGGGGGAAGAGAGGGAGAGAGAGACAGACAAGGAGAGAGAGACAGGGAATTACAGAGAGAGAGGGCGGGAGACAGACGGACAAGGAGAGAGAGGGAGACAGATGGACAAGGAGAGAGAGACAGGGAGTTACAGACAGAGAGAGAGGGAGACAGATGGACAAGGAGAGCGAGACAGGGAGTTAGAGACAGACAGACAGAGAGGGAGAGAGAGACAGACAGATGGATTAATGTACACGTGCAGTGCATCACCACTGCTCACTTCCTGCTACAGTCACACTGTTAATCCTTCTCCATCTCATTTTATTGTGCTCATTCTCATTCTCATCTTCCTGTCAGGTTCCGTGTCCCTTTTACTCGCCACCTCCCAGAATCTCCACAAAGAACTGGAGAGTGTACGCTCGCAGAGACACAAGCTGGGTAAGAGACTGATGTACAGCTACAGTTCAGTGCGCTGGGGTGATCAGGTGCCCAGGGTGCCAATACTTTACATCACCATGGCGTTATGCTGTACCTCAGGGTCTAACACACACACACAGTCTGATTAGAAAACATCAGCATGGAAAGTGTGTAAAGTTCTGGAATCGAATTTAACGTTCAGTTTTGTGTGTCTGTATATATGTGTGTGTATATATATTTGTGTGTGTGTCAGAGAGGAGGAAGAAAGCGTCAGTTTGGGAGAAGAACCTTCTGTACCCCATCGTCATGTTAATACTGCTCGCTGGCACGGTAACATTCACACTATAAATACACACACACATTTACACAATCCTAATTATTTTATTTATTATTGTATGTTATCTATTCATTATTTATTTATTTATTTATTTAATTTTATTTAATATAATATAATATGATTATTTGTAGGCACTCTCTGTGTGTTTCGTGGCTCTGAACATTTTGTACTTGCTGTTGGATGAAACTGCGCTACCGAAGGGATCAGCGGTAAGAACACACACACACACACACACGGTAGTGTGAATAGAATTCCAGATATGCTCAGGTGTGATGGCGAGTCGAGGGTGAATCAGATGGGTATCTGGCGGCTCGAGTGTTTGATATTGTACAGCATTCAGAGTCGCTCGGACGTGATGAGGCGACACACACACACCTCACCTGCTGTGTGTATGAGCTCACACAGTGAGTCTGCTGTAATGGCCGCCGTCTCCCTGTCATTGAAATATCTACTAAAGTACACTGATTGGCTCTTAGACGCAGCATGGCAGCCAATCAGAATCAAGCTGTACCCTGCTGAGGCTCAGAAGCACCTCTGAGTTGTATTTTGGACATGTTTTTACAGGTAGATACCTAAATCTGATGATGTCAAACTATCCAGTCCTTCTCACTTGTGTGTGTGTGTGTGTGTGTGTGTGTGTGTGTGTGTGTGTGCTTTCCCCGCCCTGCAGAGGCAACGGTACGGATTGTGTTTCGCTCTCTGCGTGTTTGCGCTGCACAGTTTTAACGGTTTGATTAGCGCCGAGATCTCTGTCCTGGCACGACGAGCCGCGCCGTGTTGAAATTGGAAACGGCTTTGCGTGTTTGACGAGCTGGATCCCCGCCACGCTTCGCTTCACATCTCTCACACACACACACGCTGCCCCGCTGCGCTTCAGCTTCGTCGGCTCAAAAAGACTTTATCGATACGCCGCTAAACTGGTCACTTAACGTAGAATTCTCGTTTTCTGACTGGCAGAAACAGGTGTCTGTCATTTTCTAACAACACGCAGTGTAGAGCGTTGAGCTAGCTAGTTTCTGCTTAGCTACCGTGGCGGTGCGTTACGTCGTATTCTTGATTCATACCTTTTGAATTCTGGATGCTGATTGGTCAGAAGGTATCAGCGGTGCTGCTGAAAAATAACACGCTTGTTCTAATACGTTATCGTTTCTATGGTAGCAAATTACGGAGGAAATTGCGTATGGCAGATATAATACGTGGGGGGGATCGTTGATTTGCAGAGAGGTAAAGCTGTAGCTTTACACACACAACGCACACACCTACACAACGTAGTTACACAACAATTTTCTGATATCTTCAGAACTGGGGCGTTTACGCTTTTTTTTTGCGGTTTCTCGGTAGCATGGACAAGCTGCGTGATTTTTAAAAATTTTTTATTTATAGCTATATATAGTTATAGCCACTTCAACATAAGCGATAAAGCAGAATTAACTTGTTTTATGAACGTTCCACGATAATAAACGTAACTATAAACGTATGACACGTCGACGTGTAAATAACAAATTGTAGCCGTTGCATAAAAGGAATACGTCTTTGGAAAATTTGTAACCGTTGATCGTTTTCCTTAGCTACGTCGCCGACGGCTAGCCATGTTTAATACGCTAGTATATGGCAATATTATCTAGCAAGCTATTGTAGTTTAGCTACTTAAGTGCGTCATTAGTGATAGCAGGGTAACTTTAATACGGTTCCCGTACGATGAGCGGTTGAACAATAAAAATTAAAAATAAAAAGTTTACCGAATATACTTGGCACCCGAGAAAGTGAGCAAATGGTGATTCTACAAGTCCCGAGGCGACCTGAGAGGAGAGTACGGACACGTTTAGCTTCATGTTACGGAGTGGGGGGGAGTGGGGGGGAGTGGGGGGTGTTGAAGGATGTTCTGTTTGAGCGGCTTTATGAACAAATCAAACAGATTAGCGACACAAGAGGAGAGAACAGAAACGAGCTTTTTCCAAATCACATATCGTACTCGGTGTGTAAACAGGTGTTCAAACAAGATGGAGGAGGGGGTATAAAATAAAAATAAAAAAGGGGGAAGAGGAATAAGCTGTAACTTGGCAGAATGTGCTGAATAGCAAGCCATAATCCCCGTAGCCGTGTTTTTTAAATTGCGCACACGCGTACTGTTCCAGCTGCAGTGGGAGCCGAGATACGTACAGATGTTGGAGTGCTATTTGCAGAACAGATGAAGTGTGCACACTTTCCGCACAAACCTTGTCCTGTCATGAAGTTTCTGTCTTTAATTCGGGAGTGACGTTGTGATGTTGGATTGATGGACAGATAGTTTCATGGATGTATGATTTAATGAATGGCTTGACAAACGGATTGATGAATGGGTGGCTGGATAGACGGCAGGATTGATAAATTGATGGATGAACAAAGCAGACAGGATTATCACCTGGCTCCCACGAAGGTGACGACACTGTTGAGGTCATTATGCGTGTGGTGATGTGTTGCCATGACGATACACAGTGATGACGTCCTTAGATATCATCACACTGTCACTGAAAAGCACCTGTGTGTGTGTTGCACATTCCTTCAGGGGAGACACAGACTGTGCGCTATGACGTTCCTCCGCTGTAATGGAGGATAAGAGTGAAAGTGTGGTGGATTAGCGCGATCATCTCTCTGCTTCAGAGCTTTTTCTCACTTCACTTTGTCTCTCTCTCTCTGCAGGACCCTGGGATTGGGAACGCGTCTCTCTCGACGTTTGGTGTCGTGCAGGCTGTGGTTGAAATCGTCCTCATGATGTATCCAACACTGTTACTGATGAAAGTGTGTGTGCATGCGTGTGTGTGTGAGTTTGACCTTAACTGTGCTGCAGTTACCTGATGGTCTCCTCTGTTGTGGGATTCTACAGCCTTCGCATCTTTCAGGGACTCACACCCAGGAAGGATGACACCACCATGACCACAGTATGTGTACACACACACACACACACACACACACACACGCACGCTCAACAATGGGGTGGTGTAATGATGCAAACACACTGTTACCAAACTGAAGTCGATTATTTTCCTATAACCGCACGTCCTAACAGTGTTTTATTCCTCTTATAACCACAGCAGCTTTTGCACCGGTTATAGTTTATTAAAGAACCTCGTTCTTTTTATCCGTTTATAGTTGCGCTTCATGTTCTGGAAGGTCCGTGGAGCAGCTGTAAAGAGTTAGATTTAAAATCCAGATTATGAGTGATGGATGAATAAATAGAAGAATTGCAGAATGATATAATGAGTTTATTTATCCATTAATTGATGAACTGCCTGATTTTTATTTTATTTTATTTTTTTAAACTCGTCATTCCAGATCATCGGTTGCTGTGTGTCCATCCTGGTCTTGAGCTCTGCGCTCCCCGTCATGTCCCGAACTCTTGGTAAGAGAGGTGTGTGTGTGTGTGTGTGTGTGTGTGTGTGTGTAGAAATGGCAAGTTAGCAAGTGTGACAATAGCAACAATAAACAATATGCTGAGCTACCGCCACAGCTGTTCAAATAGGTGTGTGTGTGACTCAGCAAAAAAATTGCAGCATTGAATAGATGAAACGGAGTGACTACATGAATCAGAATTCCATTACACACACAGTCTAAGACTGCATAGGGATGTCTATGTGTGTTTAAAATGTGGGAAAGATAAACTGCAGACCCCCAGCTTACACACACACACCCATCACTACTGTCTCAAAGATGTTTAATAATGTGTTGCTGATGATGTCCATCTTCCCTCCGTGTGTGTGTCAGGAATAACAAGGTTCGACTTGCTCGGGGATTTCGGACGCTTTAACTGGTTGGGAAATTTCTACATCGTGTTGTCATATAACCTGCTGTTCGCCGTGGTGACCACGCTGTGTTTAATCACCAAGTTCACCTCTGCTGTCCGAGAGGAGCTTCTCAAAGCACTCGGTAAAACACACACTCTCCCCTACACCAGTTATAAACACTTAAACCAATGTAGAATGTTGCGTACTGTGTGCGTGTGTCTCTCCTGAACTTAACTCTCTCACCTCCGTTTTCAGGTCTGGATAAACTGAATCTGTCCACCAGTCCCACAGAACCTGAGCCAAATAAACTAGCAGCTAACGGCCATCAGAAGACACTCTGAACTCCTAAAAAACACACACGTCCAGTAAAATAGGGTACGGCTGGAGATTTTAAGACGCCTTATTCACACACTGTCCAATCAGACGGGTGTGTCCCCTGCAGCAGGACGTTTAGTTAAGGTCCTACCTTCACTTTTCCTTTCGTCGTTTCTGTTTTCACACACACCGTTAGAAGTTTGCGCGTTTTGATGCAGTTTTAAATTCTACGACCTCTCTCCTCATGCTGTGAATAAGCAGACTTGGGTAAAAGTGAACGCATAGTCATGTAAATGTTGTATTTATGTCTGTATATATTCTTTTTTTTTTTTTTTTTGGTCATTGTATAATCTTTTGTACAGTGTGTTTTTTTTTGTGTTTGTTGGGTTCATGTCCAGAAATTCACCTCTGATGCCTTACGAAACAGGGGAGGATTTTACAGGTGCGTTGAGTCGTTACACAAGGCGAGTGTGTGTGTTAGGCATGTGCCGATGTGGTGCCCCTGCTGACCCTGTCGACTCTCACGTCATAGATATCGGGCTATTGGCTGAAGTTGTGTGTGATTCCAGATTCCAAATTTAACATATTGGTTCTCTATTTACTAAATTTAATCAATGTTTTACTATTTGATTCGTTAGAACAAATGTTGATTGGTTCTGGGGAATCAAATAGCAGTGTCACGATTTTCCTATTTATTTGATTCACCATGCAGAACCATGCGATTTGTTCTAGTGAGTCAAATAGTAAAAATCATTCACCAAAACCAATCAATGTGCTGGTATTTACGACAAACCAAACTGAATCAATACTTTTACTGTTTGACTCATAAGAACAAGTGTTGATTGGTTCTGGTGAATCGATTCTGGTGGTTCAACAGAAACAAATGAACACATCACTACTTGAGTTACTGAACTGAATGAATGCTATATGATTCATCTGATTCACCAGAAACAAAGTGACACATTGATGCTCGATTTACCAAATTTTAATCATCTCTTTACTATTCGATTCATTACAGTAAATTATTCATTTTTGTGACTGTGTTAATTGGTTCTAGTGAAGCAAATACCTGTGTCATAGTTTACTACTTGATTCATTAGAACACTTTGTCAAATTGAGTACCAACGTATCGATTGATTGCAGTGAATCAAAAACCAGTATCATGATGTTCTGATTGATTCAGCTTGGTAAATCCACTAAGGTACTAGTGAGTTTACTGGTGCTGGTGAATCAAATACTAGTCGGATGATTCGCTCAAATGAATCGGCTAGTACAGCGTGTATTTCTGAGAGTGTGGCTCCAGCATATCGTGGATCTGATCGTTGGTACATGCCTAGTGAGCGTTAACGTTAGACGGCTGCGTCTGCAAGCACCTTTTTATAGACAAATTCACTGTGACCCCTCATGTGACCGTCAAAGAAACAACCAGTTTACAATGCCAGTGATGACATGAAACATGAGTGTGTTTTAAACGTTGTTCAAATGAGATTTGGGCTTTTTAAACAGATCTCACATGAGGGACACTGAATTTACAACCTGTGAAAAGGTCATTTATTATATATTAATAAATAAATAAGCTAACTCATCACATTTTACGCTTGAATGTAATGCGTGTCTGAAGGACGATTGTTGTTTTTGAAGTAAAGCGTATGTACAAAGTATGCACATTTTTTTTGTACAAAGTCATTGTATAATATGCAAATCATCAAATGTCTTTTTTATATATATATATATATATATATATATATATATATAATCTTGCTTCCCCCCAATAACCTCTGGACCATAAACAGAAATGCACAGATCATAAAATTGTCACTGGTTTGTATATTATACTGTGAAAATGCATTCTTTTATTCCATTACAAGCAACCAATTTTCTTTTTTTTCTGGTCTCGCGTTCAGTTCAGAACGTTGGAAATAAAATGTTCTTTCTCAATGCAAATCCTTGTGGAGATTTTTTTTTTTTTTACCTCAATTAACAGATAAGTCTGTCCATAATTCAGATTTTCTCTTTAGCAGTGTGTTGACTTGTTCTAATGAATCAAACGGCAATGTGTCGATTGGTTCTGGTGAAACAAATACCAGTGTGATGATTTCACTATTTGATTCACCAGAACCTAATTAACATATTGGTACTCCAACTTTTTAAATTTACCAACACTTTACCAGTGTGATGATTTTTGTTTATTGCAACAAATAATCAGACTGGTATTTGATACACCAAAACCAATCAACACATTAATATTCAGTTTACCAAACTGAATTAATCACCACTTTACTATTTGACTCAGTAGAACACGTGCTGATTGGTATTTGACTCACTAGAACCAATGTGATGAGAAAACCATTTGATTTATTAGAACAAACCATCAGACTGGTATTTGATTCACCAGAACCAATCGTGTTCTAATGAGTCAAACAGTAAAGTTTTGATTCACTAGAACAAATAATCAGTGTAGAACAAACCGAGTGGTTCTGGTGAATCAAATACCAGTTTGATGATTTCACTATTTGATTCATTGGAATAAATAATCAGACTGATATTTGATTTACCAAACTGAATCAAATAGTAAATTATTCATTCGTCTGGTTCTATTTGATTCATTAGAATTCACACCAAGTAACAATGACTTGATCGGATCTGGTGAATCGGATACCAGTCTGATGAATTGTTCTAATGAATCAGTTTGTTGATGGGTTTATTTTTTCTTGAATGTCCGCATACTAACTAGCTAACGCTCAGTGCCATACTTTACATGGTATGGTAATGGGCAAAGTCGTAAACGGGCACAGAGACATAGTGACGACGGCAGAGTGGGCAGGTGGCGCCGCCCTCCTGGCAGAAGTGCTCTGATGCTCTCAGGCAGGACTGATGGAACAGATGGGAGCAGGAAAGCAGGACGACTGGAGTGGACGAGTGCGCGCTTCTCAGAGGAGTCAGACAGATCGGACAGTCGTAAGTGTCCCGCTGGGCCGCCTGAAGACAAAAACATTAATGCCATTTTTTGTCTTTAAACCTCCACATTTATTACTGAAATTTATACACATTACACTTCGACCAAGAAAGGTGCATTTCCCAAATTAGAGACTAGTTATGGTTTAATTATGTACCTTAAATGTACGCACATTCCCAGGTGATAGTACGACTGCAGCGATAAGGAAAGTTCCCGAAGTTTGACAGTAATGAAGTTGTACTAATGGAAAGTTTAATGACATCTTGATTGACTTCAGTAAGCAAATAATGCAGGGTTTATTTTTTTTCTTGGCAAAATATAAACTTCCTGCTTTCATTTTCTTTGAAATCAGCGGCTAATAAAGGACAAAGGCAGCGACAAATCTGCTGTTGGTTTAATTTCCTGGCCTGTGGGTGTATTGTGTGCGTGTGGTTAGTGCCGTGTTGTGTTGTGAACACTGTGTACAATGCGAGCTGATTTATGAGCGAGCCGAGCTCCATTCAGGCTGCGCTGGGACATCTGCAGCGTGGAGACAGGTGAGGACACGCCGTGGACCGACAGGGACCAGAGGGATTAGGGCTATTGAGGAGCGGCGCTTTTGATCGCGCTCGAGTTGTGAATTTATGTTCGGATGTGTGAAGGATAAACTTCAGACGAGTTGGAAACTAGCTTCGATGTTAACGTGAAGGTGAATGGAACATTTCCGACGTTGCTAGATAAACAGATACACAACGGCCATTTTGTGAGACTTTGGATGAACAAATCAGGACATTACAAATGATTACACGTGTATTAGATTTCATTTCCTTTCTGAACATCGTCTTAAAACGGATCTCCCGCCCCACCACTTTTTATTAACTATTATATAACTAATAAAACACTCAGTGTCGTGCTGTTTTTGGAGAATAATCAACAACACAGTGGTGTGATAAAGCAGAGCTACTCACCACCTCGAAGATGCTTATTTTCCAATAACATACTTTTACTGGAATAAGATTTGATTCTGTAAATGAGGATTTAAATAAGTGGATAGATAGATAGAAAGAGATGTACCTTCTCCTGAGCCTTCCTCCACTCCTCCTCCTCCATTCCTCTGGTGCTGCTGGTCTGTAGACGGTCGAAGAGGTGGAAGACGTCTCGGCTCTGGGCGACGCTCTGGTCTATTTCACGCAGGAACGAGTCGACGTCGCTGTGGCATGACTGCACCAGGCTCGTGTTCAGCTGCTGAAACTGAGCCATGCTTCGGTATAACTCTTATACAAGATTATAAACACACCAGCGGGAAATAAGAAGCAGGTACAGACACAAGACTCTGCCCACTCTTGTTCAACCTTTGACCTTATATGTAGAGATTTTCTGGATTGACTGAATCAGATTTCATTACTGAAACATCCCTAAACAACACACACACACACACACACACACACAGATCACAAAGACTCATTAGCCTTCTGATATTTATGAAAAAGGAAAGAAAGAAAAAGAAAGAAGGAAAGAAATTTATGAATGAAGGAAGAAAAGAATGAAGAGAAGGCATTGTTGAAGGAAAGAAAAAGATAGAATGAAAAAGAGAGAAAGAAAGGAATTCTTGAAGGAAGGATGGAAGGAAGAAAGAAAAACGATTGAAAAGAAAGAAATGAAAGTGAGAAAAAAGGAGAGGAATTTACTGAAAGAAAAATGAAAAAAAGAGAAGAATTTAAAAAATGAACGAAAGGAGAAATAATTAATGTAAGAGATAGATAGATAAATATATAGACAGACAGATAGACAAAACAGACAGAAAAATTAGAAGGGAAGAGAAGAAAAAGAAAAACGCAGTAAAAAAGAGAGAGGGCGTGGCCGGCTGTTTTTAAGCTCCAATAGTAAAGGCCAGAGTAAAGTACAGTTTCTACGTTACCGTGGCAACGTGTTTAAAAACGTGTCTGTGTACTGTAATACACTCAGGAACAGATTTTCATCTATTTTTGTGAACCAATCACTGATTGATCGAAGGAGGAGATAAAGTCCAGCAGTAATTAATACACATACACACACACACACACACACACACGCAAGCCTGAAACAAAGACTTTGAGATGAAGGAATTTCTTTTTCTAAGCATCAGGCAAAAAACACAGCAGAAATAAGAGCTCATGCCACAATGTGTGTGTGTGTCCTGGGATGCACTCTCTGAAGAGAAAGTATGTTTTAGAGTGGACCTGTAAACACACACTCAGCTTTGTGTGTGTCCCAGGAATGTCCGGTGTGTTTAAAAATAAATATTTAAATTTACAGAACTCTATGTATAAACAATTAAACCCTTTTACTGTCAATTTCATAGCTATTTGATTTGATTTGATTTGTTTTATAGGGATGAACTATTCCTAGTCAGTTTACCTTCTCCTCGAAGAATCTGCGTCGTAATCGCGGGTCACTGGGTGGCACGACTTTCCTCACGTCTCTGTACCACTGTCGTGCAACGCAGCCTCGCCACCAGGCCTGAATCCTAAATGAAGGAATAAATACATAAAATTGTCCCCACTCTTTACCCGGGCTCTCCAGTACGGTTCTGATACTAATCCCTCTATCCGTCTCTCCACTACCGTATCGTTACGTCACCACCAATCGAACACACGTGTACGCACACAGGTAAAACACACCTGAGAACGCACTTCTCTCTGTAGAGTCTCGCTCCGTCATGTATCGCTCGAGTCTCGTACTGCTCCGTCCTGCACAGCGGACAACACTTCCTGCCCGAAAAGTGCTCAAACTTCCTCAAGCACGCCTAAACACAACCATGCACACATCATATATATATTATATATATATATATATATATATATATACATACAGTATCTCACAAAAGTGAGTACACCCCTCACATTTTTATAAATATTTGATTATATCTTTCCATGTGACAACACTGAAGAAATGACACTTTGCTACAGTGTCAGGGTCTTGGCAATCTTCTTATAGCCTAGGCCATCTTTATGTAGAGCAACAATTCTTTTTTTCAGATCCTCAGAGAGTTATTTGCCATGAGGTGCCATGTTGAACTTCCAGTGACCAGTATGAGGGAGTGTGGGAGCGATGACACCAAATTTAACACACCTGCTCCCCATTCACACCTGAGACCTTGTAACACTAACAAGTCACATGACACCGTGGAGGGAAAATGGCTAATTGGGCCTAATTTGGACATTTTCACTTAAGGGTGTACTCACTTTTGTTGCCAGCGGTTTAGACATTAATGGCTGTGTGTTGAGTTATTTTGAGGGGACAGCAAATTTACACTGTTACACAAGCTGTACTGTTACTGTAAGCTCACTACTTTACATTGTAGCAAAGTGTCATTTCTTCAGTGTTGTCACATTAAAAGATATAATCAAATATTTACAGAAATGTGAGGGGTGTACTCACTTTTGTGAGATACTGTATATGTGTATACATCATAATATATATATATATATATATATATATATAAAAAATAAGAAAAAGAATGGAAAAAAGAAGGAAGGAAGGATGGAAAGAAGAAGGAATGAAGGAAGGAAGGAGGGATGGAAAGAAGAAGGAAGGAAGAAAAGAAGGATGGAGAGAAGAAGGAAGGAAGGAAGGAAGGAGGGATGGAAAGAAGGAGGAAGGAAGGAAGGAGAGAGGGATGGATAGATGGATGACTCCTCCTCCACCAGCAGTCCTGTCCAGTCTTGTCTCGCAGTGGAGATGTTATATATTATATATGTGCATCATGGTAGCAAGGTAGTGAGATAGAGAGAGATAGAGATAGATAGAGAGATAGATAGAGAGATAGAGTCATGGGCAGGTATAAGGTGGATATAGGTGTGATGAACTCACTCTGTGAAAGATGTGAGAACAGGAGAGCAGAACCTGTCAGCAAATAAACATGAAGAATTATTTATATTATTTAATGGCATCTCAAAGTGTACACTAACGGAGGAATAAACACTAACGGAGGAATAACCACTAACGGAGGAATAAACAGCAGACGTGAGCGTGTTATTAAACTCACACAGAAACACTCGCAAACTTCACATGGCTCCTGCTGTAATAAACACTAGTCTCCCATCATTTTCCCGTCTTTCTTTCTTTTGAGTCTCTTTTCTTGTATGAATGTTTTTCTTTCTTCCTTCTTCTCTGCATTTCTTCTTCCTGAATTTCCTTCCTGCCCCGTCCTACTGGACTGCCTGCATTTATTTCCTTCTTATTTTTCCTTCCTTCCTTTCTGTCTTTCTTTCCTTCCTTCCTTCTGGACTGCCTGAATTTCCATATTCCTTCTCTTTCCTTCTTTCCCATCTTTCCTGCTTCCTTATTGTTTCCCTTTTCCTTTTTTGTCTTATCCCCCTTCTTTCTGTCTTTCTTTCTTTTGAGTCTCTTTTCTTTTAGCAATTTATCGTTCTTCCTGTCTGTCCTGTCTTCCTTCTTGTCTCCCTTTCCTTCCATTCTTCTGGTCTTTCCTGTCCCTCCTTCTGGACAGCACACATTTCCTTCTTCTTACCTTTCCTTCCTTCTTCCTGTCTTTTCTTCCATCCTCTCTTTTCTTCATTCATTACCTTTTCTTCCAGTCTATCCTTTTTTCCTTTTTCCTGCCTATCTTTTCCTTCCTTCCTATCTGTATTTCATTTCTTCCTGTCTTTCCTGTTGTCCTTCCTTCCTTCCTGTCATTCTTTCCTCTCTTTTCTTCCTGTTTGTCCTTCCTTCCTTTCTGTCACTCCTTCCATCCTTCCTTCCTATCTTTTCCTTCCTTCCTATCTGTATTTAATTTCTTCCTGTCTTTCCTGTTGTCCTTCCTTCCTGTCATTCTTTCCTCTCTTTACTTCCTGTTTGTCCTTCCTTCCTTTCTATCACTCCTTCCATCCTTCCTGCCACTCCTTCCATCCTTCCTGTTTGTCCTTCCTTCCTGTCACTCCTTCCATCCTGTTTGTCCTTCCTTCCTTCCTGTCACTCCTTCCTTCTTTCCTGCCATTCCTTCCTGTCTGTCCTTCCTTCCTGTCACTCCTTCCTTCCTTCCTGTCACTCTTTCCTTCCTTTCTGTTTGTCCTTCCTTCCCGTCATTCCTTTCTGTCTTTTCTTCCTGTCACTCCTTCCTTCCTTCCCTCCCGTCACTCCTTCCTTCCCTCCATCACTCCTTCCTTCCTTCCTTCCCGTTTGTCCTTCCTTCCTGCCATTCCTTCCTTCTTTCCTGTTTGTCCTTCCTTCCTGTTACTCCTTCCTTCCTTCTTGTCCATCCTTCCTTCCTTCCTGTCACTCCTTCCTTCCTTCCTGTTTGTCCTTCCTTCCTGTCTTTCCTTCCTGTTTGTCCTTCCTTCCCATCTTTCCTGTCCTTCATTCCTTTCTGTCTTTCCCGAGGGTCAGTGAGGACTGAGAAGACAGCAGCAGCGCTGTGGAGTTTCAATGGTGATATTTTAGTGTAACCTGATAAGGAAGCCTGACGCGGAGTATGCGCGGAGTGTGTATAGCGTCAGAGCAGTGATTTACTCTCGCGCTTTGAAATCGTACCACTGTCTAATTTAGACTTATCTAGAATTAACTGCTGATTGGACACGAAGCTGTCTGTCTGAAGTTTCGCAGGTAACGCGGCGCAGGTTCACCGAAACCCGTCATCATGTCAGTTTTTAATTTTTTTTTATCTCGCCGCTGATTTATGGCTGCGGGAATTACTATTAACCAAACCTGCAATTACCCATTCAACTCTGATAATGAGAAGTGCTTATTAACTCGCCGTAAAATCATTCCTCCGATTGGTTTTAATTCCTCCTCTTTCAGACCCAGGCTGTTATTGCGCTTTAATTGATTTGAAGTTGAATGCAGGGCTCCTTCCCTAAGCCTCGGGGTCGAACCCATCCATACATACACACTCACACACACACAGGAGCTAATATTTACATAAGCGTCTATGGTAACTGGGCTTTGTGGCTGTGTACAGCTTTCTTTTCCCAGCATTCCTGTGCGGATCGTTGTCTTGATCCCGAGAGCGGTCTGCTCAGGGACGCTATTGCCGAGAGCTACTCTTAAAAACACCCTAAGAGTTTATTTAAAAGAAAATGTTGGCAAAAAAAAAAACAAAAAACACGGACATGCCCCAGTGCAGAGTGGTAAGAGAACATTTACAGAATTTTCGGTCGTAGAAAATTAATCAGCACCTTCTGACCAATCAGAAGGCAGAATTCAACGGTGGAAAAATCACGGAGCCGGTGTGGAGGAGGGAATTGTGGGTAATCCGTACCTGCGGCTGGAGGCGGAACTCCTCGGTGCAGATGATGCACGGCTGAGTGGAGTCTCCGTTCAGCAGGGAGCGAGATTTCACCTCCGTCCACTCGTCTATAGTCAGCCTTCTGCTGCTGGGAGCGGCTACTAAACCCAGCTTCTGAGCTACACACACACACCCACCCACACACCATCAAACACACACACTATAAAAGTCGACAGAGAGACAGACAGATAGACCGAAAGTAATGAAAACAATGTAGACAATAATATATAGTTGCTTTAAGCGACAGACCGGAAAAAAGACAGGAAGAAAGACAGACAGACAAAGATAGAGGGATGAACGGAGGCAGAGAGACGCATAAAGCAAACAGACAGGCAGGAAGTCAGTTAGACAGAAAGATAGGTGGATAGACAGGTAGCCTGATAGACAGACACATAAGGCAAAGAGGCAGGAGGGAAGAAAGGCCGACAGAAGAAACAGGCAGACAGACAGACAAACACATAAGGCAAATAAACCAGTGTGGGGGAAAAAGTCAGACAGATGGACAGACAGATAAATCAAGCAGACAGACAGACAGACGGACACAGAAGAAAACAGACAGGTAGGAAGAAAGGCAGACAGACAGGTGAACGGACACTTAAAGCAAATAGACCAATGGGAAGAAAGGTAGACAGACACAAAGAAAGATAGATGGATGGACAGATAGACAAGAAGAAAGAGACAGACAGACAGAAAAATGGATGGACAAACAAGATAGAGAGAAAAAAAAAGACAGAGAGAGAAAGACACATGAAGCAGACAGACGGGTGGGAAGAAGGACAGACACAGACAGAAAGACGGATGAATGGACAGACAGGTGGAAAAGACAGACAGACAGCACTGATGCGCGCGCGCGCGCACACACACACACACACAACACCAACCACTAGTGTGTCTGCTTTGTGTAGTTTGTTTATCAGTGGTGGTTAAGAGTGTGTGTGTTTATCCCAGAGTACCGAATGTGAGTGGAGGCTGAGGTGAGTCCAGCACAAACTCCCGCTCATCATCAACATGGTGTGTGTGAGAGTGTGTGTGGCGTGTGGAAGGTGAGGGAAGGTTGGGGCGCTGAAGGTGTGTAACACTCCGGATGATGTGATCCTGAAGCGCTCCAGCCATCATGGCCTGCATCCTTCTGTCTGCTCTGGACCTGCGGCCCTGTGTGTGTGTGTGTGTGTGTGTGTATACACACAGGTGTGAAAGAATGTGTGAGAGAGAAATACACAAAGAGATCAGTCGACACACAACACTGACTTATCTAGATCTGTTCCAATAACCAACTCAATAATATATCACAATATCGTTATTATTATTATCATTAATACTGCACTATTGTTTAATACATTTCTGTGAACACATTAAACACATGTTAAAACACACCAATTAACTTATTTTTATCTCATTTAAAAACTCATACATGAATAGATAGAAACAGGAAGTGACCCTAACTAGCTAGAACTAAAGCTAAATAGCTTTAGCAGCTAAGTTAGTGTTAGCAAGCTAATTTATTATTATTTTATTAATAATAATAAAAAAATAAATAAAACGCCTTAAACACCTGAAAGACGTTTTAAAATTTTACTGCGTTTTAAGACTACAGTAATATGAGCTAAAACCGCGTTTATATTTTAATTAGAGAAGACAAAACACAGTTTCTACCTTCAGCATTGTCCTGAAGCAGAGCTGGTGTCCCTGGTTACTCTGATTACCCGGTTGCGTAGCAACAGCGTGGCAGCTGGCAGCACTTCTTCGCGAGTGCGCATGCGCGTCACCTTCATCCGCGTTTGTGGAAAAGCTTTTTGTTTACGTTTTTTTTTGTTTGTTTTACTACATTGTTCTGAAGTATTTATAATTTTTTAATTTTATAATTACATTTGATCACTTTATTTAAGCATGTATAAGAGCTTATTTGCGTATTTAAATCAGTCTGTCATTTGAATCTATTGGCGAATGAGTGACCCGGAGGAATTCTTCATGCACATGAATAATAAATAGCCTAATTATAGAAATATTATAATTAATATTACAATATTATATACAGTAATAACATATTAATATATGTTATATATCCACTATCTCTCCTGTCTTTCACCTGTCTTTCCCCATCTCCTTCCTGTCCCTTTCCTTTCTTTCTCCTGTCTCTTTCCAGTCTCTTGCCTATCTCTCTCCTGTCTTTCACCTGTCTTTCCCCATCTCCTTCCTGTCTCTTTCACTTCTTTCTCCTGTATCTTTCCAGTCTCTCACCTGTCTCTCTCCTGTTTTACCCATATCCTTTGTGTCTCTCTCCTTTCTTTCTCCTGTCTCTTTCCAGTCTCTCTCCTGTCTTTCCCCATCTCCTTCCTGTCTCTCACCTGTCTCTCTCCCATCTCTTGAATGTTTTCTCCTGACTCTTTCTTGTCTCTCTCCTATCTCTCTCCTGTCTCTCTCTTCCACTTCTCACCAGTCTATCTACAGTCTCTCCTTTCTTTCTCCTGTCTCTCTCACATGGATTTCTTGTCTCGCCGATCTATCTTTTCTCTCTCTCTCTCTCTCTCTCTCTCTCTCTCTCTCTCTCTCATGTCTCCTGTCTCAGACCTGTCTTTCTCCCATCTCTCTTCAGTCTCTGTCCCATCTCTCTCCCAGTTCTTGCTCCTGTATCTCACCTGTCTCTCTTTCATGTCTCTCTCCTGTCTCTCACCCATCTCTTTAATGTCTCTCTCCCATCTCTCTCCAGTCTCACCTGTCTCTCTGCTTTTTTTCTCCTGTCTCTCTCATCTGTCTAAGGTTTTCCTGCTGTCTCTCTCACCCGTTTCTCTCCAGTCTTTCTACAGTCTCACCTGTCTCACTCCTGTCTTCCTCCCCTCTCTCTCCAGTCTCTGTCCCATCACTCTCCCAGCTCTTACTCCTGTATCTCACCTGTCTCACTTTCATGTCTCTCTATTGTCTCTCTCCTGTCTCTCACCCATCTCTTTAATGTTTTTCTCCTGTCTCTCTCTTGTCTCTCTCCTATCTCTCTACAGTCTCACCTGTCTCTCTACTTTCTTTCTCCTCTCTCTCTCTCATCTGCCTAATGCTTTCCTGTAGTCTCTCTCTCCTATCTTTCTACAGTCTCACCTGTCTCACTCCTGTCTTTCTCCCATCTCTCTCCAGTCTCTTTCCCATCTCTCTCCCAGCTCTTGCTCTGTCTTTCACCTGTCTCTCTTTCATGTCTCTTCTCCGGTCTCTCACTTCTCTCTCTCCAGTCTCTCTCATAGCCCTCTCCAATCTCTCTCCTTTCTCTCACCTGCCTCTCTACCATTTTTTCTCCTACGTCTCTCCTCTGTCTCTTGCCCATCTCCCTCTCATCTCTCTCCTGTCTCTCTCTCATCTCTCTGGGCCTCTGGTTTGTGTTTTAAGGAGCCAATCACTTTGTGAAAAAGCAAAGCACAGACAGGGGGATGGCTTTTTTTTAGTCCTCCTGTCATCAGAATGGTTCTCTGGTTTTCAACAGCGGCGCCGTTTGTCTTTGCCGCGTCCATAAATACAGTTTGAAAGAGCTTTTCTGTTTGGCTTTCTGAGCCTCTCTACCTGTGTTTTCTTTTTTTTTTTAAGTGGGAGAAGTCGCCTTGTCGTGCAAATAGCTCTCAGGTTGAGAAGCGCAGGAGAAAGGAGCCGGGTTTGAATAGGGCGCCTTCGCTGAACTCCTCTGCAAACTTGGCTGCTTGAAAAGGGACCAGTAATCCGGCCATTTATCTCTGTTCAAAGCCGGCAGGTAAAAAGCAACGTTCTCGGATGCCATCGGTTTAAAAAAAAAAATGAAAAAGGACATGTTGAATGAATGCTCGCTGTTTACCCAGTTTGTAATACAACAACAATGAGAACAACTTTATTTATACAGCATCTTTCATCTATTTCAAATGCAGCTCAAGGTGCACAGGAAGAACGAAAGAAAAAAAAGAAAAGGTTAAAAAAAAAGCTGCTACAACATGACTACATGATATCTGAAAAATAAATCCTTATAATAACTATAGTTTTTTTTTTAAATAACAGGGTGCTTTTTTCAGCACTAAGAAAACACTTTTCAACTACTCTTTAAATCAATTTCCAATTTGGGTTTATATATAAAAAAAAATCTCCCTTCCACAACATTAAATGCAACAATAACTGGATAAAAATCATAGCATCTTTCCTTAACATAAAACCTAAAACTGTAATCATCTGCAGACCGCTGTGGTGTACAAGGAGTAAAACATTGATTGTTGAGTATTTTCCTATAACAGCACAACACGGTGTCTTACTTTTTACTAGCTGGCTTCAGAAGTACAGAAGAACTTTTCCAGTACAACAGAAGACTGTGCTAATTAAACATTTGCGAATAACGGAAGTAGTCTGAGGCCAGAAGACGGTTTCATAGCTCATTAATAATCTTAATAACAGTAATCATCTGATGAAGAGCAGATATGAGCTGTTACGATTCATGGTGTTTTATGAGCGGGTTCCTACGATGACATTAATTCCCTGATGTATAATACCGGCCCAGTGGTGTATTGGTGGTCCAAAACCCGTCGATATATGAAATACAAATCACAGTTGGCTTTGGGGTTTTATTTCATCTGCTAAAGTGCTGCATTACCTCACAGTCTGGCCTCGGTTCAGATCGCAGTGAGTTCACAACGTCCAGCTAGATATAAAACCGTAGAGGGAGTTACCGCAGTACACACTCAAGCTATTACAGTAGATATGAGGCTGAAACCTCAACACTGAAACTATATCATGACTTCTTATTGATGGCTATAATAAGAATGATGTGTCCTGCTGAAGAAGAAAAAACAAACAATTTGTAATGGTTTTAATGGTTATAATGGGAGTTGTATTGGTTTTAATGGAAACTCTAATGGTCCCTGTGGGTCTCTAATGGTAATTTGCCTTTTGCCTTCTGTTGGTGGCATGTTATGTCTCGTGGATACCACTAAGAACCAATAATGGTAATTGTTTTAATGGTTATAATGGGAGTTTTCTTGGTTTTAATGGAAACTCTTATGGTCCCTGTGGGTCTCTACTGGTAATTTGCCTTTTGCCTTCTGTTGGTGGCATGTTATGTCTAGTGGATACCACTAAGGACCAGTAATGGTAATGGTTTTAATGGTTAACAGCTGATGGTTGGTAATGGTACATATTTGTACTGGAAACCATTAGAATTTCTGTGATGGTTTCTATTGATTTCATATAGCAGGGTTGCCAGTTAATAAATGTTAATAAATTAGCTAAACTAACCTCAATATCTTCAAGTTCATGTCTTCTAGAAAGCTACAGGAGACGCCTCATTGTACACAAGTCTTTATTTAATCCAGCACACTGAATCATTTTACAGAGGTAGGGCCAGGGGTGTTCAGGGCTGTGTAATTTGTTCTTTGATTGGACTACGTGTACGTAGTCGAACTACTTTTAGCTTTTCTTCCAACAGCATTTGGGGGTAAAGGGTGTTAGAGCGAATAATCCTACTATGTACACATGTACACAAAATGGCCGCCGCATGATATCTCGTTGTGTTGATTCATACACGATGGCATCTTGATTTAGAGTGTAAAATATGGAAAGGAAAAAAGCCAGAACTAGAACTCCTTTCCCTCAAAAGGATATATGTTTTTTGTTTTCTTACATTTTATAAGATCATTTGAATGCAGGAGTTCTTTACAACTCAATGTCAGTTTCTAATGTTTCTAATATTTGGTAGACATTTTCATCATAAAATCGTCTAAAGAGACACGACGTGAGCTAAAACCAGTAGTTCATTCGCAGCAGTGCTTCTAACCCCACCTCTTTGTAATATATTTATTCAAGCCCCGCCCCCAGATTTTTTCATAATTGTGCCACTCTTCACCAGGCTAGCAGAAATATAAAAATAGCAAAAGTTATTATATATACTTAATTTTTTTTATCACTTGTACCCTGATTAGGAAGCTAGATGGCATAATCACTTGATAATAATGATTAAATGGTCTTCTTAATAGCGGAAGCCGGAGTAAGAACGCTAACTAGCTGTGATTCTAGCGTTTAGGACGGAGCTGAGCTCTGATGCGTCATTCAGAAACGCATGCCGCGGCGTCTCAGTGAGACAGAAGCTGTAATTTTAATCAGGTATATATGAAAGAAATCAGCAGGGGGGAAGAGAGAGCGGCGTGGCCCAGGTTCAGGCACAGCGTGTGTTAAAAACCTTCCTGAGCTACAATTTATGGTCATTTAGGACCTATTTTCAGCTCTGTGATGGATTCTGCTCAATTATCGACCATTACAGCGACAAAGCGAGAATCCACTCAGAGCTCAGGGTCACTGCTTACAGAGAGAGAGAGAGAGAGAGAGAGAGAGAGAGAGAGAACTGCATACTGAATTATAACGGAGCAAGAGAGACTGAAAGAGAGAGTGAGAGAGATCTGTCTATCCGTCTACTACCTGTGTCTGTCTGTCTTTATGCGGTGAGGCATAAAGAGGCACAAAGAGAGATAGAGAGAGGGCAAAGAGAGCAAGACAGAGAAATTGAGAGAGAGAGAAAGAGATCTATCTATCAAGATAAAGAGACAAAGGGGGAGACACAAAGCAGGGGAGACAGAGAGAGAGGGACAGAGGCAGACAGAGAGAAAGAGAGAGAGACACAAAACCAATAAGCAAGAAAGAAAGAGATACAGAGAGAGACACAAAGAGAGAGACATAGTGAAAGATAGAGAGACTGAAATCTATCTATATATTTACATGTCTATCTATTAAGAGAGAAGGAGAAATACACAAAGGAGAGACAGAAAAAGGGAAAGAGAGAGAGATATCTGTCCATATCTATCTATCTATCTATCTATCTATCTATCTATCTATCTCTCTGTCTGTCTGTCTCTCTCTCTGTGTCTGTCTATCTCTCTGCATCTGTCTATCTCTGTCTGTCTCTGTCTGCCTGTCTGTTTGTCTCTCTCTCTCTCTCTGTCTCTGTGTCTGTCTGTCTCACTCTCTCTCTCCCTGTGTCTGTCTTTCTTTCTGTCTGTGTGTCTGTCTCTCTCTCTCTGTGTCTATCTCTCCCTCTCTCTTTCTCTCTCTCTCTCTCTCTGTGTCTGTCTGTCTCTCTCTGTCTGTCTGTCTCTCTCTCTCTCTCTCTCTCTCTCTCTCTGTCTGTGTGTCTGCCCCTCGGTGTGCACCCTCATTAGCTCCCTACAGTGTAGTGCACTTGCTCTGCAGTGGTGTGTAAATGTGTAAGTGTGTAAGTGTGACGTGTTGAGTAAGTGTTCAGTCTGCGAGTCACTCGTCACGTCTCTCACACTTCAAAGCCGAGCTGCTCCGGTCTCGTGTTGTAATTTCAGACGGCGTCGACAGATAAACTAGCGCTGCATGTTTACGCGTTTTTCCTCTGGCCAGAAGAACAGAACCGCGCTACTCCGAGCCTCTCTACGGCCCACAATCCTGTTCACTCTTTTTCCTTTGCTTTTATATTTCATGATCTATTCCAAGATTTATTTGAATTCTACATAATCCCTAAGGAGTATTTCCACATGCCGCACACGTGTAGATGTGGATCCATTAATAGGGTTGGAATCCTCATGACATGTCAAGTTCATGCGATCTTGAGAACCGAACGTGTAAAGTGATTGGCTGATGACTTCAGGAGCTGAGAATTTATTGGCCATCGTTTGTAGCCTAGCAGTTTTACTGTCCAAAGTAAACAGGTGTGTTTCTGCTGTCACTTCACACCTAATTCAGCACAGTCTGTCTCACTGTATGAAGCATGGAAACCTGAAGAAGAGTCCACCAGACAGCCAAAAAAAAAAAAGAAATCGCAGGTTTAGGCTTATTAAAGCCATCCACACACATGTACACCTGTACTGACCAGGATGAGGCGTAATGATAAAATCCGCTTTATTGGCTGTCGGACTCGGGCGACGCCCCTTATTACCCGGACTGACGAGCAACGGGGCGGGGAGGACTGAGATCAAGGCCAGAGACGCTCGACATGTTTACATTCTTCGGTGATGTCCCACTTCACGTCTCTCATCCTCCCGACTTGAACGAGTGAAAGAATGGGCAAGGGATGAAGTGGTAGATCAGAACGGTTCCAGGTCACGTGACTTCTCCACAGGGGCGTGAGCTATTTCAGGCAGCTCTCATCTCTACATTCGGATTTCTGAAATCCGAGAAAGGCGATGCGACTGGACAAATGTGCGAAGTCTTCATGAGTATTTGCAGTGGTTTGAAGTGTTAAGGATGTGAAATATGATATGCACACTCTTTACACTTATTTGACTAAAATATTTCAATTTATTATTATTATTATTAGTAGTAGTAGTAGTAGTTGTTATATTATTATTATTAGTAGTAGTAGTAGTTGTAGTAATAGTAGTAGTAGTAGTAGTAGTAATAGTATTATTATTATTATTATTATTAGTAGTAGTAGTAGTAGTAGTAGTAGTATATACTGTATGGATTTTACCAAGTTAGTATGAGATGTATATTTATGTATTATATATGTTATATTTATGTGCATATACTGTATATACATATAATTTATTAGGAGCAAACTACTTTTGACAAAAAACAACAAAAAACAACTATTTTATTTTAGCACTCCAATCTGGATAAACAATGTCTTAAATTTGACTCTCAAAAATAGCATAAATTTTTTTTGTTTTATTAACAATGATGATGATGATGATGCAAATTTAGACAAACTAATGTAATTTCTCAGATTTTATGTGGTAATATAGATTTTATTTCTTTTTCCTTATTTTTTAAACTTCTGAATAGAGTTTCTAAAATTTCTAAAAAGACCAATAATAAATAATAATCGTAATAATCTCACATTTATTTTAGCGTGAGAAATATCGGATACCTTTCGCCATATTTGAACGATTTTTCACTCGGGAATGAGTCAAATTTGACACAGAATTTTGCACTTGGATGTGGAAATACCTATTCTTACCAAGTTCTCCTTATTTTTAAATGTTAGCCTGAGAAGGATAATGGATGAACTACACCATAAACACCTGCACAAAGTGGATATATATAGGAGATAGGAGGCAGTGGTGTGTTATTTACGTCCTTTACATAAATACGGGGCATTCCCGTTTTTTTAACCTTTTCCCTCGTCACACATCAAAAGGGAAACGTGAGGCGGAGATGAAACAAAGCAGACGAGACTCAGACACATCAAGCTCTCGCGTTCTCTTTAAAGCTTAATTATAGCTGTTAGGGTGATGAGAGACATATCACACAGCGGCCGTGATTAATAAACAAACCATCAAGGGGCCAACAAGTTCCTGCTCATCGCCCTGGTGCATGCGCTCAGTGCACAAGAACATATAAAAGTATAGGTCTTCTTCTTCTCTCTCTCTCTCTCTCTCACACACACACAGACACACACACAAACACACTCATGCTGGCTCGCTTTTTAACCCATCTCTCACGTAGACAAACACACACAGACACACACACACGAACACACACCTGTTCCAGCGACAGCCGATGACGCTCTGAGTGACGAACCCAGCTTGGACGACGTGAACGACGCTGTCAGTCACGCTTTCATCTTTCAGCTATGAGGCTGTGTAGGAGAAGGACAGCGAATTTAGTAAACACACGACTTTTCAAAACAGGGTCAGAGCCGGAAAACACACCGCCATTAAATTAACAAATTGACCAAGAAAGATGTTTCAGAGTAAACCTGGCAAAAAACAAAAATTGGGGCTAGAAAATACAGACTGAAGACGATGTAACATGAAAGCAACACGAGAGACTAACAATAAAAATGTATGAGATGGTATATGAATGAGAAAACGGTGGAGTATATTGCACTTGGATATACAGTATTGCTGCACGGTTTAAGAAAATAGCTGCCATACTCCGGCATACATGCAGTGTATAAAATAGCACTCGATGCAGCGCATCCTGTTATTTTTTGCATGACGAATGGTAGAATCGTGTTATATCTACTGTTGTGACTGAACAGGAAATAAAAATGTTTCTTTTTTTTTTATATTGGGTATGCGACTGTTTACTTTGATCCTATACAGAAAACATGTTTGAAGGATAAGCTGACCAAGCACTCATCTGCTCATAAAATTCAGTCCTCAAGCTAAGCAATTTCTCCGATTAAGACGTCCCTGATTACGATGTCTCTCCCGATGTCCTCTGTGGAAAAAAAAAACCCCTTACCATGTCATATATGTGTATGTAATATTGCCCTTGAATGGCATTCCATTGTTGTTGTTGTTGTTGTTTTTAATGTGTTTATTTACAGGCAAAAAAAATCAACTTAACAGTACAATATTCATTAAAAACAAATCCTTACTAATACAAATAATGTGAAAAAATATTTACAACGTAATAAAAAAGAATGGTTTAAGCCATGGTCTTAAAGTGTATTAAATTTCTGAGAGAATCCATTTCGAAAACTGTTTTCAGGTCCAGATGGCTTGTTTTCGCGTTTAGACGGGCCTCCTTGTCAGTTATTTTAAATCAAAGCTGTTGCTATGAAAGACAATTGAAAGAAAGGTATAACTGTAAATGCTAATTTCACCAAGTTTAGCCATGGGCAGTTAGCATCACAATCTCTACACAGTTGCTTGAAGTCTGAGGTAAAAATTTTGTATCATCCAATAAAAATGTGTCAAACTTTTATGTAGTTTATGTACTTAATACGTTTTGTTATCGTAATTGGTCAAAACACACAACGCAACCGCTAACAATAAAGATTACTGACGAACTCCAGTTAGCATTCTTAGTTAGCTTGATTGCAAGGTAAACTTTCAAGCGTTTTAGCCTTCATTGTCTCTTTATCGTCTGCGTTGACGGATTAATAGCGTTAATTCATGTATTTGTTTTCACCTATGCCTCCTTGTGTCTTTTTCTTAACATCGACCGCTTCGTGCTAACCAGTTCTGAGGTAAATGATCTACCTGGCTAACAATAGTCTTGTACCGAGCCCTGACTGGAGCAAACAACGAATGAGTGATGTTTTCTTTAACAGTCAGTGTTTATTCCCCAAGATAAAACTATTTATAAGACAATTAATCCATGCTGATATTTTTGAATGAAAAAAAAAATCTTTCCTTGCTGGAATATTCTCCATTTCCTAATACAACTTGAGCTAATAGGCTAATGTGCACTTTTCCCTCATTACATTACAAATGTGCACAAGTAGATTTTCATAAAGCTGCGTAAATTTTAAATTTACACTATTAAAACATTTTAAAGACAGGGCTTTCTCAAACTTTTTGGCCAAACAATCCCAAATGGACGTTATAAATTTCTTGCAACTCCTAGAATTAGCGTTTTTGGTTTTCTCTGCATTGTTTATTGGCGTATTTTCATAAATGTTTTCTTGTCTTCTGTTGTTCCGCTGAGTCAAAGTTAAGGAGCTAGAAGGCACTAGAAGAGGTTAACGGACGGAGATATGCGTCCATTTTTTATTTCTGAACTCCTATGCTAGTTACGGAATCTTGTTTCTGTTGCATATGAGAAAATATTACTCAACTGCAACTTTTTAATCTCGCAGTTGTGAGTTACTGCAACTTCCTGCTTCCAGTTCATATGAAAAAAAAAAAATAATAATAATGTAATGTTAATTTCCTTGTTTACACAAAACAATGTTGGGTTTTGTTGTGGTTTGAAAGGCGCGGTTGTGCGATTGTTAATAAGTGACTGACGTAATGAAGACATCGTGAAAGATCGTGAATTATTCGTTCGCACCTGTGAGGAAAAAAGGCACGGATGAGTTCAAATGACTCACAATTATGAGATAAAAGTCACAATCATGTGATATTAACTCAATTTTGAGACAAAAATTTGCGGTATCTCGCAACGGTGAGATAAAAATGAACAGTTGCGTGAAAATAACTCGCGATTATGATGTTAAAAAGTCGCAGTTGATGTAGATTGACTTGCAATTGTGAGATAAAAAGTCGCAGTTGTGTGATATTATGATAAAAAGTCGCAGTTGTGTGATATTATGATAAAAAGTTGCAGTTGTGTGATATTGTGATAAAAAGTCGCAGTTGTGTGATATTATGATAAAAAGTCGCAGTTTCGTGATACGATAAAAAGTTGCAGTTGTGAGAAAATTCGCTTAAAAAAATGTCGCTTGATGCGTCGCTACTGTGAGATAAAAAATTGCAATTGTCTAATATTAACTCAAATGCAAGATAAAAAGTCACAGTTAAAAAAAAAGTAAAAAGTAAAAAGTCGCAACTGAATGATATGCTGTACGAATAAAAAGTCAAAGATGCACGAAACATCGCAAGAAAAAAAAAACAGTAACTCCACTTGATTACCCATACCATACACCATCGTTGGATATTTTCCTGTAACAGCACCACAAGGAAAGTTTGATTTCTTACTAACTATATAAAACTATATATATATATATATATATATATATATATATATATATATATATATATATATATATATTTTTTTTTTTTTCTAGATGTTATTTTACTGCCTTTGTGTTTATTATTTGAAATGAATTTCCTCCACTTCTGCATCACTGCTGTTTTTCCCCCAAAACGAAGACTCTTCTAACCTTTCAGCCCTGACAGCTCTGAGCTCTCGTTCTTATTGGTCAGTTTCTCTCATACCACTTCCTGCTCGATATAATCAGTCCGGAGGAGTCGGGAGCTGAAATTGCTTCTGTCCATCAGCTCAGGTGTTGGAGAAATTGTCCTGCCTGCAGCGCGTGTCGCTTCATTTCACCACACGGGTCACTGGAAGGCCAGAGGTAGTCCTAATTTAAAACAGAGGAGGATGTGTGTGTGTGTGTGTGTGTGTGTGTGTGTGTGTGTGTGTGTGTGTGTGTGTGTGTGTGTATCTGTATAGCAGCTGATGAGCTGATGATTGTAGAAAATATAAGATCCAGTGATAAGATAATAATAAGCACCTTAATACACTAAGTTTTATATTGTGTAATAAATGAATAAATAATATATAAATACATTTAAATAAAATCAAATAAACTATTATTATTGTTATTACTATTATTATTAGTAGTAGTAGTATTATTGTCTTAAATATTGGGGTGAATTAATTTTTTTAAAATAAAGGCATTAATATACATTTTGTATGTGTTATAAATGAAGAAATTAAATAAATCATCAACAACGAAACAACAACAACAACAATATTATTAATTAATATAAATATAATTAATATTGTAATTAATATTATATATTATGGTTGTAGAATTTTTTTTTCATGCTAAATTTGTCATTTGTAATTTTTTTATGCAGTTTAATCTAATCTGAACACATGCGCCTGAATTTAAAAGAAACCTTAATATAAAAAACCTAAATATAAGAAACCTAAATATATTTGAAGAAATACATAATTGTAGAAAATCTAATTAATGAACCCTTTCTTTAAGGACACTTTAAATGAGATAAATTTATAACCTATGATCCTAAATTTATATTAATTTTTTTTAATGATTATTCATTAATTTATTTAACTTAAATTAAAGCCATTTAAATGAGACACAGCCTCAAATAAAGTTGTTTAAAGTGAATGAGATTTTTTCGTTTGATTTAAATTATGTACGACAGTGTTTGTTTAAAATGTTTGTTTGTTTGTTTGTTTGTTTTTTTAGATATATGAAATAAATACAAATAAGTGAAAGCGTTTTTCTTCGATCTGGCGCACTACGTTAAACCCTTCTTTTTTTCCTCATCCCTCTTTTTTCATATAGGGCACTTGAAACAGGACACAAGCTCTTGTCTCAATCCGGATGATGTGTGGCCACAATACACACCGTGGCTCATTGTAATGTAACAGGATGAGCTGCCCTCTCTTGACACCTCACACACACTCGTCCGTCTGTCCATCCCCATGCGCAGAGACAGCTGTTCCTGTCCTCGAGTGTTTGTCCTGCACTAATGAGAGGAAGCTTTGTGTCTCTGCATTGTCCAACTCCAGCTTCAGACCTCTTTTCTGCTTCGGTTTCTCTTCAAGAAAGCAGGATTAAAGCTGTGTGTGTGTGTGTGTGTGTGTGTATTAGAGTGTCTGGTCCTTCTTTAAGCTCATCTCTGCACATGCATGAGGAGAGAAGATCTTTCCTGGGCCTCAAACCACAAAGGAGTGAAGAGTGCGGCTCTGTAAATGAACGCCGAGGATGGGGGAAGGAAATAAGTGCAAAACCAAATAAAGTATAAAACTGAAAAAGAAAGAGTCTGTGTGAGGAAATAAAAGCAGAAATATAAAGTTTTAGAGTTAAAAAACGAACATCAGTGGTTGTGTAAGGGTTAAAAAGGAAAAGTAACTTGGAAAAACAATTTGTCAGGAGTATGAGGAGTGTTTTGGGCTGGTGTGAGGAGTGTTTAGGGCTGATGTGAGGAGTGTTTAGGAGTGTTTAGGGCTGGTGTGAAGAGTATGAGGAGTGTTTAGGGCTGGTGTGAGTAGTGTTTAGGAGTGTTTAGGGCTGGTGTGAGGAGTATGAGGAGTGTTTAGGGCTGGTGTGAGGAGTGTTTAGGAGTGTCTAGGGTTGGTGTGAGGAGTATGAGGAGTGTTTAGGGCTGGTGTGAGGAGTGTTTAGGGCTGGTGTCAGGAGTATGAGGAGTGTTTAGGGCTGGTGTGAGGAGTGTTTAGGAGTGTTTAGGGCTGGTGTGAGGAGTATGAGGAGTGTTTAAGGCTGGTGTGAGGAGTGTTTAGGGCTGGTGTGAGGACAGTTTAGGAGTGTTTAGGGCTGGTGTGAGGAGTATGAGGAGTGTTTAAGGCTGGTGTGAGGAGTATGAGGAGTGTTTAGGGCTGGTGTGAGGAGTATGAGGAGTGTTTAAGGCTGGTGTGAGGAGTGTTTAGGGCTGGTGTGAGGAGTATGAGGAGTGTTTAGGGCTGGTGTGAGGAGTATGAGGAGTGTTTAGGGCTGGTGTGAGGAGTGTTTAGGAGTGTTTAGGGCTGGTGTGAGGAGTATGAGGAGTGTTTAAGGCTGGTGTGAGGAGTGTTTAGGGCTGGTGTGAGGAGTATGAGGAGTGTTTAGGGCTGGTGTGAGGAGTATGAGGAGTGTTTAGGGCTGGTGTGAGGAGTATGAGGAGTGTTTAAGGCTGGTGTGAGGACTGTTTAGGAGTGTTTAGGGCTGGTGTGAGGAGCATGAGGAGTGTTTAAGGCTGGTGTGAGGAGTGTTTAGGGCTGGTGTGAGGAGTGTTTAGGAGTGTCTAGGGTTGGTGTTAGGAGTATGAGGAATGTTTAGGGCTGATGTGAGGAGTGTTTAGGGCTGGTGTGAGGAGTATGAGGAGTGTTTAGGGCTGGTGTGAGGAGTGTTTAGGAGTGTTTAGGGCTGGTGTGAGGAGTATGAGGAGTGTTTAAGGCTGGTGTGAGGAGTATGAGGAGTGTTTAAGGCTGGTGTGAGGAGTGTTTAGGGCTGGTGTGAGGAGTATGAGGAGTGTTTAGGGCTGGTGTGAGGAGTATGAGGAGTGTTTAGGGCTGGTGTGAGGAGTATGAGGAGTGTTTAAGGCTGGTGTGAGGACTGTTTAGGAGTGTTTAGGGCTGGTGTGAGGAGCATGAGGAGTGTTTAAGGCTGGTGTGAGGAGTGTTTAGGGCTGGTGTGAGGAGTGTTTAGGAGTGTCTAGGGTTGGTGTTAGGAGTATGAGGAATGTTTAGGGCTGATGTGAGGAGTGTTTAGGGCTGGTGTGAGGAGTATGAGGAGTGTTTAGGGCTGGTGTGAGGAGTATGAGGAGTGTTTAAGGCTGGTGTGAGGAGTATGAGGAGTGTTTAAGGCTGGTGTGAGGAGTGTTTAGGGCTGGTGTGAGGACAGTTTAGGAGTGTTTAGGGCTGGTGTGAGGAGTATGAGGAGTGTTTAAGGCTGGTGTGAGGAGTATGAGGAGTGTTTAAGGCTGGTGTGAGGAGTATGAGGAGTGTTTAAGGCTGGTGTGAGGAGTGTTTAGGGCTGGTGTGAGGACAGTTTAGGAGTGTTTAGGGCTGGTGTGAGGAGTATGAGGAGTGTTTAGGGCTGGTGTGAGGAGTATGAGGAGTGTTTAAGGCTGGTGTGAGGAGTGTTTAGGGCTGGTGTGAGGAGTATGAGGAGTGTTTAGGGCTGGTGTGAGGAGTATGAGGAGTGTTTAGGGCTGGTGTGAGGAGTGTTTAGGAGTGTTTAGGGCTGGTGTGAGGAGTATGAGGAGTGTTTAAGGCTGGTGTGAGGAGTGTTTAGGGCTGGTGTGAGGAGTATGAGGAGTGTTTAGGGCTGGTGTGAGGAGTATGAGGAGTGTTTAGGGCTGGTGTGAGGAGTGTTTAGGAGTGTTTAGGGCTGGTGTGAGGAGTATGAGGAGTGTTTAAGGCTGGTGTGAGGAGTGTTTAGGGCTGGTGTGAGGAGTATGAGGAGTGTTTAGGGCTGGTGTGAGGAGTATGAGGAGTTTTTAGGGCTGGTGTGAGGAGTGTTTAAGGCTGGTGTGAGGAGTGTTTAGGGCTGGTGTGAGGAGTGTTTAGGAGTGTCTAGGGTTGGTGTGAGGAGTATGAGGAGTGTTTAGGGCTGGTGTGAGGAGTGTTTAGGGCTGGTGTCAGGAGCGTGTCAGACATGTAAATAAACGATCCTCCCCTAATATCACTGCTTATTGCTAATGATAAGTGCTGCGAGAGCAACAATAGTCATTTCATCGTAAAGCTGTCATCACTCCGTTAATCTCTCACAGGCCTTTTCCCAGATTTATTAAACGCTCACTGGGACGAGACTGGACCTGCCCCGACTCTCTCTCTCTCAATCTCTCTGTCTCTCTCTCTCTCTATCGTTTTAGATCTGTCTTTCTCTCTCTCTGTCTCTCTTTCCTTTTCCGTTTGATGTCTTCACATGTTACTAAAAGTCCCTTCGGTGCTCTCCGCATTAATTCGCTCTCGCTCCTGCAGTTTACGGTTTCACCTCTTCTGATTCTTCCACCCCCCCCACCTTCGTTCTCAGTCGCATGTGTTTTGTCTGTCTCTCGTGGCTGAGACGTGCACACCCAACGCCTGGGGACGTGTGAGGCCTGCTTGCTTGCCAACAATAGGAATTTCCCTCCGTTTACACACGCGTAGTGCTCGGCGGCTCATGCTCATTTCTGCAGTTTATCCACTTGTTTCAAACAACACGGCTCACGTACACATTAACGCTCCGATGTGTGTTTATCATCAAATTCTTTAATCTGAATGAAGAGCCGAGACATCTGACCAATAAAATTGCAGGACACTGGTCACGTGACATCATCTTTAACATGGCAGTGCAAGAAATGGATATGGTACACGTTCATGAGACAAACACACAGACAGATGAACTCTTAATCTATTAAGATTTGCCATTTAACAATCATTCATAGCAAGAGAGAGAGAGAGAGACACTGGCTGTCTCACATTTTGAATATATCATTGTTTATATAGTGTACGGATGTTTGTATGGTAATATCGCCTCAAATCAATTGCGGACATTTTGCACTAAACCAGTACCAGAACACCTTTCCCTGAACAAACTGCCAGCTTTAAAATTCTAAATGGCTGACGCAAACATCAGGTAAAAATATTCCAATTTGGGGATTAGTGTCAAATCTATAATTATATTACTGAAACTTGTCTTGAGTCAAATAATGTTCATGTTTGTGATTTGTTTTTCAAAATCAACCATTGCTTATCATTTCTTCACCTTTTTTTTCTTGTTCAAAATGGCGGTCTGAGAAGACTCATCACCTGACTATAACATAAATCTCAGAGTCAAGTTTCTAACAAACTATAACATAAATCTAGCTAACATTTTAGCTAACATTAGATTAACTATAACATAAAATGCTGAGCCAAGTTTGCTAACAGTTTAGCTAACATTAGATTAACTATAACATAAAATACTGAGCCAAGTTTGCTAACAAACTAGCTGACATTAGGCAGTTTTTAATGTAAATATAATCTAATATATATATATAATATATAATATAAAAAAGAAACTGTTCAATTCAAGACTTTTAAATCAAATCAAATCAGAAGCTCTTATTGAGGACGAGTTCAGGTTGAGGAAACAAAATCTCCTCTACATGACTCATTAGCAATTAGTGAACTTTGTTTTGACCTCATGAGTCTGGCTTGAGGTTGTCTGAGGCAACAAAATCGACTTTGCTTGATCACTTCCTCATTCTCTCTCTCTCTCCCTCTCTCTCCTTCAAATTACAAGCTTTGTGAGCTGTCAGGACGAAAGCCCTCAGGGGTTATGATGCATTTAAACATTACAACACGCTCTCAGACTTTCAGCCGTGCTACATTTCCATCACCGCACTCACACTTGTGCAGCTTAGTGTTAAATCTCGTTTCCCAGATGATCCCCGATGTCGATTCCTTTTTTACAACTTCAGTCTAGCGGCACAAAATGCTAGCATAAAATAGTTTCAATTACACAACATAGCTGTTTAACACCATTATCTATGCTAGCCAGCTACCTAAACACGGCACTTCACAGCTAGTTATCTTAGTTAACGTCAAGGTTTCCTCTCAAGCGTTAGCAATCTGACACTTAGTAGCTAGCATCCTACCTTCCTAATTCCTATCATTCTAGCTAACATTGGACTACAGCTAATAATAATAAGTAAGTATTGCACTTTAGACTGATCATAACATTCTGTCGTTGAAACTAACAAACTAGCTAACAAATATAGCAGGCTAACTATTAACGTTTAAACATTATGCTAACTATAACGTTGAGTCAATAAAACCAGGAGCCAGTTTTGCTAACAAACTAGCTAACATTAGGCTAAGCATAACACTTTTGTCATGTTTAATAAAGTACTGTGTTGTGCCATTAAATGTTAGCACGTAAGGTAAACTACTGTGGTAATGCTGTTATGAGGTAAAGTTTGTGAATTAGCTGATTTTTTCACTCAAGGATGTGTGTGTGTGTGTGTGTGAATGTGTGTGTGTGACTCTACCCACTCCTTACACTGAGTAAACACCATTAAAAAAAACAGCACCGATGAGAGAAATATGAATTTTACCTCAGATTTATAATGAAGCGATTAAATTATTGTTTTCGTTGTCAGATTTTAGCCTTTTGAAGTCGACAAGCTGCTTTTTATGTGGTCATGGAGTCATGTTGCCTTTCCCAAAAAAAGTGTCTCACTTAAACACACACACACACACACACACACACACACACACACACACTGTAATTTCTTCACACATGAAGGCGCATGAAGATGCAATTTACTCTTAAATGCAGTATCGGCGTTTCACATCGACTCGTTTCATTCAAAAAAAAAAATCGCCTTTTAATATATACAGCGCTAAAGTTCATGCTAGCTAGTGTTTCACTGCAAGAGGCTATCATTAACACTCCTCAGAGGAGAGGGCTAAATAAAGACCTCGCTTCCAGACTTACACAAAAAAAACACATCTATAAATCAGTCTCACTTTCACACCTCAGGATGTACCACTAGGCTAACAATTCTATAAACATTTGCTAACATGCTAGCTAACATTAGATGAATTAGTTAACATTAGATATATAGGAAAGAGTAAAACGCTCTGTGTCACTTTTGGACCGTAATCAACCTCACACCAGCTTGTCGTTGATTATTTTTGCCATTGATGCCATTACTCTGATACACGGTTTTCCCGTAACTTCCTGTCATTGTCCCGGCGATTCGATAGTGCCGATTTAATAAACACCGTCTGCCGCTGCATGAAAAACACACATATCGAATCTGTGTTGTTTACACACGTTATCATCCAGCACGATCTGAGCACAATGCAGAAATTTCCCGAAGTATTCTGGGAATGAGTCGGGGTCTGAAGTGTTCGTGGCGCTGCGTTCACAGGGTGTAGTGTAATCAGCGGCGGTGATCGAGTAACTCTCGTCTTGGGTTACGGACAGCATAAAGAGACACGATGAGGCAGAAATTCCCTTCCACCGCAGAGCCAGGAGACGTAAAGGTGTCATACTTTGGGCATTACGCTGTTGTTGTTTAAAGAAATTGATAGTGGCTGGAAGTTTATCACTAACACAAAATGATTCATTCAGGATTAGGGGTCAGGCAGTAGGGTTTAAGAGTTAGGGGTTAGGGTTTAGTAATCAGGGCTTAATGTTTAGGGGTTAGGGATTAGGGTTCAGAATGTAGAGGTTGGGGTTTAGGGTATAGAGATTAGCATTTAAGGGGTAGGGGTTAGGGATTAGGGTGTAGGGGTTAGGGTTTAGGGTGTAAGAGATTAGGGTGTATCTTTCTATATAACAATCTATGTATCTCTCTCTGTCTGTCTCTCAGTCCCTATAGCTTTCTATCGCTCCGATTTTCTATCTCTCAGATATTCACTCACCCTGTTTCTCTCAGAATCTCTCTCTCTGTCTTTCTCTCCCTCAGTCTGTCTCTCTATCTGTCTGTCTGTCTGTTTGTCTTTCCGATTCTCTCCGTATAGCTATCTGTCTGTCTGTATAGCTATTTGTCTGTCTCCCCATCTCTCTCTCTGTAGCTACATATCTCTCTTTCTGTCTTTCTCTCTCTGTTACTATCTATCTATCTATCTATCTATCTATCGATGTGTCTGTTTCTCCATCTCTTTCTCTGTATAGCAATCTATCTCATTCTCTGTTTCTGTCCCATGGAGGCCGTTGACTCTATATTTACTCTGTCTCACTCTCTCCATCCTCTTTTCTCCTCCTACTATTTTCATCTCTCTCTCTCTCTCTCTCTCTCTCTCTCTCTCTCTGGTGCAGTACAGTAAAGTGCACTCTGATCCGTCGTTCTGAACTGCACTGACCCCAAACCTCCATCTGCACCACACATCAAATATTCATCACCACATTTAAATATAGTGTGCGTGTGTGTGTGTGTATGTGTGTGTGTGTGTGTGATATTTTCTACACAGTTGAAGAAAATCAGAAAGATTCATGAATCAAAGAAATAGACAGACAGACAGACAGACAGACAGATAGACATATAGATAGATAGAGAGATAGATAGATAGATAGACAGACAGACAGACAAATCGATTGATAGATAGATAGACAGACAGACAGATAGATAAACAGATTCATAGACAGACAGACAGACAAATCAATAGAGAGATAGACAGACAGACAGATAGTTAGATAGACAGACAGACAAATCGATAGATAGATAGACAGACAGATAGACAGACAGACAAATTGATAGTTAGATAGACAGACAAACAAATCGATAGATAGAGAGACAGACAGCTCGACAGATAGATAGAGATAGATAGACAGACAGATAGATATAGATAGACAGACAGACAAATCGATAGATAGACAGACAGACAGACAGACAGAGAGATAGATAGATAGATAGGTAGATGGCAAACAGACAGAGACTATAGACAGATATACAGAAAGAGAGACAGACAGACAGATGACAGATATCCCTCTTGTTGTAGTCCATGTTGTTATTTGAATTAGCGGATGTTTAGCGTAGCTGCATGCTAACAAGGAAAAACCCCTAAACATAACGTTGTTCTCTAAAACACGTAAAGACGATTCCGTCACTTCACTTAATGACAGGAAGCGAAGTGTTTCGATGCTAATCATTAACTGCGAACGAAGAATATGTGTGTGTGTGTGTGTGTGTGTGTGTGTGTGTGTTGGATGTGGAGTGGCCACTCGAGGCCGTTCATTAGCCTTCGCTTGTTTCTCTCCGTCTCCTCTCGAGTGTGTTAAAGTGTGTTGGGGAACAATGCGAGGATGTGGAGAGGTGGCGGTTTGCTGTTTGCTCGTCTCCTGAAGTGTCCACTTCACCGCGTCTCGTCCACAAAAAACCTCCAGCCTTCCTCCATTCTGTCATTTTTTTTTTGTCCCTCGGCGGCGTTTCACACGCACCCCGGCAACCGGCGCGAAAGAGAAAACTCCTTTTTATTTTATTCGTAAACCCCCAATGCCCCTCTTTTCCTTAAAGCCTTTTCATCGCTGCTGTTCAAACAGCGCTGTTGGGTAAATACTCTTTTTCCCTCTCTCTCTCTCCTTTTCAGCATATTATCTTGTCGTAATTACGCGAGTTTGCCCACAATAGCTGAACTCTCAGCCAGCGTCTACAAAAACACCTATTTTAACGTCCTGCTGAGAAAATGTAGGGGTTTTTTTTTAAATAAAAAGATATAAACTTCGAAGTCGAACTTCGAACTTCCGTCGTCTTTATTAAAACGTAATCATGCTAACGTTAATAATGCTTTAGCTACGCATTTATGCTACTTTTTTTTTTTGCTACACCACAGATTTCCCTCTAGAAACAGATTACAAAAGTACTAATCTTACATAGCTGTTAGCATGATTAGCAAAACTAGCCTCGTTTGTTTTGATATATGGTATATATTATACAGTATGTCACAAAAGTGAGTACACCCCTCACATTTTTGTAAATATTTGATTATATCTTTTCATGTGACAACACTGAAGAAATGACACTTTGCTACAATGTAAAGTAGTGAGTGTACAGCTTGTGTAACAGTGTAAATTTGCTGTCCCCTCAAAATAACTCAACACACAGCCATTAATGTCTAAACCGCTGGCAACAAAAGTGAGTACACCCTTAAGTGAAAATGTCCAAATTAGGCCCAATTAGCCATTTTCCCTCCACGGTGTCATGTGACTTGTTAGTGTTACAAGGTCTCAGGTGTGAATGGGGAGCAGGTGTGTTAAATTTGGTGTCATCGCTCTCACACTCCCTCATACT